>NC_073303.1:27861846-28161846 GCF_027595985.1 Sorex araneus | reverse complement strand
CAAAATTTGGGGATTTCCCTATCTTTAAGACATTTTCACACAAAATTAACAACTAGTAACAAAAGTGTCATCTTAAACTCCTTTTTCTGAGTGGTTAAAATCTCCGCTCAAAGACTCTGGGTTGTGGTTGCTCTACTGCCAGCTGTGTTTTCTTGAGCCACTCAGCACTCTCTACATCCTTCTAGAATTCTCTGCACTGTTTATATACCAGCTACAAAACTCAGGGCCATAACTGTTTTCTGTAAAATCAAAAAATGAGTTGAAAGAATTGTGTGCTAAGATGGCTGGGGGTTGGGAAGGAAGGGGGGGCAGTTGTACAACAAACAGGGAGCTTACCAAGCATACAACACCCCAAATGGTTCCCCAAGCCCCACCAGTACTGATCCCTGAGCAAAAAGTCAGGAAAATGCCCTGAACACAACCTGGTGTAGCAAAAAAAAAAAAAAAAAAAAACCCAAAACCAAGCAAACAAACAAATGTGTGCTGAGTAAGTACAAGACTAGAAAAATAATCACTGATCTGAGTTGGGATAGAGTAGGAGCCTCTCTCCATGGGATATCCTCTGTGCCTTCAGGATGGAAGACTACTTCATTGTGAAAATTCAGGAAGAAATAGGATCTTTGGTCAATGATCTTAAATATAAACATAGGAATCAACAGAAGTGACATATAGGACCTTGTTTTTGTTTGCTTGTTTGTTTGCTTGTTTGTTTGTTTGTTTTTTAAGACACGACCCATTAGTGTATTTTGTTAGGGGAAGAGGGTTATGCCAGATCTTGCTGTGCTCAGAGGTTACTCCTGGCTATGACTCAGGAATCATTCCTAGTCTATTTAGGTGACCGTATGGGATGCCAAGGATTGAACCAGGTTAGACTCATGCAAGACGAGCAGCCTATCTGCTGTACTATCTCTCTGGCCACCACATTAGTGTATTTTAATACAATAGTAGAGGCATCATCTTTTTTTTGTGTAAATACATTTAGAAAAACATAAGCAAGAGTCTCCATGATCCTCACTTCACTTCAGAAAAATCTACAATAAGTCAACCTATTGGCAAAGAAAATACAAGCAAAAATAGACAAGTGGGGTTGAGGCCTAAAATAAAGAAACCTAAGCGATTCAAAGAAAATCAAATACATAAAACACTTCTAAAATTCAACAATACAACAACAAATAATAATAATACCAATTTAATAAAACAGGGAAGCAGAAAATAAGCTGCAACAAGCAGATAGCTGACTCTGGTATCACAGAGGAGGCACCAACCAGGACCACAAACTCAACCAACACTATGGTGGAAAAAGTAGGTGAACTCTGGGGCTGGAGCAATAGTACAGCGGGTAGGGCATTTGCCTTGCACTCGGCCAACCAGGGTTCAATTCCCAGCCTCCCATATGGTCCTCTGAGCATCGCCAGGGGTGATTCCTGAGTGCAGAGCCAAGAGTAACCCCTGTGCATTGCCAGGTGTGACCCATAAAAACAAAAAGTAGGTGAACTCCACCACCTACAGCCTCTAATGCTACCGTGAAATTGCACTCCTCCTGCATATATCACACTGAAAAAGATCCCCTGGCCAGGGCAAAAAATTCAAGATAAATAAAAATAAATTACACTGAATAACTTCAGCAGGGAATGAAGAGAACACCAAAAGGAGCTGGGTCACCCAGTGAGCTCCCTGGTGGTGGAGGTCACAGCAGTAATCTGGAGAGACTCATTCCCAGTGTGCAAAAGGCACAATGGAGAAGGCACACAGAACCCCACCACACATAGTGAACAAAGATAGTGAACACCCGAATATCAAGTGCAATCCAGACCTTTCAGGTAAAGATTTTAAAATGGAAATGTAAAGGATGTTTAAGGAGCTCAAAGAAACAATGGAACAGACCATGAATAAAACACAAGAGGTTGCGAGACCAGAAGTGAGGAAACTCCAAGTGAAACTAAAAGAATTTGGTACATGAAATGAAAAATTCTCTGGAAGCTTTCGGCAAACAGTCACAGTCGCTGAGGACAAAATCAGTGAGCTACAAGATGAGATGCAGATAACCTCCAGAACACGGAAGGATATGGGAAAAGGATTCAGACAAAATGGATACAAGAGAACTGTGGTGGGGGTAGAGCGATAGCACAGCGGGAAGAGCGTTTGCCTTGCACATGGCTAACCCGGGTTTGATTCCCAGTATCCCATATGGTCCCCCAAGCAAGTCCAGGAGTAATTCCTGAGTGCAGAGCCAGGGGTAACCCCTGTGCAACACTGCGTGTGACCGAAAAAGAAAAAAAACAAGAGAGAACTGTGGAATGAATTCAAGAGTAACAACATAAGAATCATCAGGGTGTCAGAAGATAACCCAAATGAAGAAGTAACAAAGATATCATTGCTAAGAGGTTTCAGAGTTGAATAATGCATATATCTAAATCCAGGAAGCCCAAAGGGTACCAGGTAAGAGAAATCCAAATAAAAAGACCCCAAGACACACCTCAACCAAAATGATGAAAACCATAGATAGAGGTAGAATATTAAAAACAGCTAGATCAAAGTAATAACTTACATGCAAAGGGGCATCAGTAGGATTTACCGAAGGTCTACCAAATGATCTCCACTAGGCCAAAGACAATGACAGAATATAGTGGGGGGGCAGGCCTCAATTAAACCATGAAAGTAACACCTCACTAAGATTACTGTACCCTGAAAATTTCTCATTCAGACTTGAAGGGACAATACACAACCTCAGGATAAACAATAGGTCAGGAACTTCATAGGCTCAAAACCATCTTTACACGAACCAGAGGGGCTACTGTAAGACAAGATGCATCTAACAAGTACATTAAACTGCTACAGAAATATTGCGCAAAACTCCATTATAATACTCTTACTCAATGTCAATGGCTTAAATTCAGCAACTACAAGACACAGAGTGACAACATGAATTAGAAAATTAAATCCAATCTTCCACTGCCTACAAAAACCACACTTGGGCAGTAAGGGCAAAGACTCAAAGGTTAGAAGACAATATTTCAATAGAACAACCCCCACAAAAAGACTAGGATGACCACATTAGTATCAGACAAAATTGACTTGAGGACTAAAACTGCTATAAGAGACAGAGAGGGTCATTTTTTAATGATTAAGGTAATAATAATACATATGTGTGTGTAAGAGCTCACACTCCTAAACATACATATATCTAAGGAAGGACCAGTGAAATACTTAAAACAACTGCTGATAGACTAAAAGGAATACATCGATAGAAACACAATTAATAGTTGGAGTGCCGCTCTACCACAATATGTAGGTCAAGTAGACTAAAACTCAGCAAGGAAACATTGGATATGAAGGAAGAAATGGAAGAGAGGGGCTTAGTAGACATTTATAGGACTTTTAATCCCTAAAAAGCCGCATGTGACATTCTCCATGATAGACCATATGCTAAGCCAGAAAACATACCTCTATGGAATCAAGAGTATATAAATCATATCAATTATTTTCTCAGAACATGAAGCTCTAAAAATAGAAGTTAACAACAAACATAAATGAATAAATAACTCAAAAACCTAAAAACTAAACAGCTTATTACTGAACAGCCAGTGGGTCAGAGAGGAAATTAAAAGATTCACAGAAACAAATAGGAATGAGGATAGATACTAGAACCTGTGTGATACAGCAAAAATGGTATTAAGGATAACTATACAAGCATTTTTCTGGAAGGAAGAAAGGTCTACATAAATAAGCTAACTGCACAGCTTAAGAAACTGGAAAACAATGAACAAAAGGAGCCCAAAGTAGGCAGGTGAAGGAAATAATTAAATTTAGAGCAAAAATTAATAAATTAGAATAAAAAATATGCAGAAGATTAACAAAACAAAGAGCTAGTTCCTTGATAGATGGCAAGACTCACCTAGAAAGAGAGTAAACCCTAATTAACAAATTATAAATTAAAAGAGAATATCACAACTAACGTTAGAGAAATTCAAAATATCACCAAGAATTACTTTAAAAATCTGTATGCCAAGGAACAAGAAAGCTAGAAGTAATGGATGAATTTTTGGACTCTTATCATTCCAAGGCTGAACCAAAAAGATGTGGAATACCTGAACAGCCCTATTGCTATTGAGAAAATTAAGATGGTAATCAAAATTCTCCCCAAAAATGAAAGCCAAAGTTCAGATGGATTCCACTAGAGAGTTCTTTCAAACTTTGAAAGAAGAGCTACTGCCAACACTTTTCAGATTCTTTCAGGAAATTAAGGAAATAGAAACATTCCAAAACAATTTCATTGAAGTACACATTACCTTTGAAACCAAAAGCAGACAGAGGGGCTGGAGAGATAGCACAGCGGGTAGGGCGTTTGCCTTGCACGCGGCCGACCCAGGTTCAAATCCCAGCATCCCATATGGTCCCCTGAGCATGGCCAGGGGTAATTCCTGAGTGCAGAGCCAGGAGTAACCCCTGTGCATCGCCAGGTGTGACCCAAAAAAGCAAAAAAATAAAATAAAATAAAATAAAATAAAAACAAAAGCAGACAGAACAAAAAAGGAGAATTACAGACCTATATTCCTAACACACATAGATGTAAATATCCTCAACAAAATACTAGCAGCAAATCAAATCCAATAACATCAAAATTTTTATTCACCACAACCAAATGGGATTTGTCCCTGGAATGCATGAATGGGTTCAACAAATCAATCAATGTAATGCACTTTTTCAATACAAAAAAAAATCATATCATATCAATAGATGTGGAGAAAGTATTTGGCAAGATCCACCACCCATTCATGATAAAAAAAAAAAACCCTCTCAATAAAATGGGAATTGAAGGAACTTCCCTCAATATAGTCAAGGTCGTTTACCACAAGCTCACAGAAGACATTATACTGGATGGGGAAAACTAAAAGTCTTTCTCCTAATATCAGACCAAGACAACTTGCCCACTTTCACTACTTTTATTCAATATAGTATTGGAAAAACTTGCCATAGCAATTATGAAACAAAAATATATTAAAGGCATCCAGATAGGAAAGAAAGAGCTTACATTCTCATTATTTGCAGATAACATGAGAGCATATCTAGAAAACACTAAAGATTACACAAAAAGGCCCCCCTAGTGACAATAGGTTTGCGTAAGTAAAGTAATAGGCTACAAAATTAGCACACAGAGACCATTTATAAATGGTCTTTCATAAATGCAAATCATGCAACAGAAAGGCATATTTTAAAATCCCATTCATAATTGTGCCTCAGAAAATCGAATATCTAAGAATCATCTAAACTAAAGAGGCAAAAGAACTATACAAAGAAAACTAAAAAACATGTCTTAAAATAAAAAAGGGCGGGGCTGGAGCAATAGCGCAGCGGGTAGGGCATTTGCCTTGCACGCAGCCAACCCAGGTTCGATTCCCAGCATCCCATACGGTCCCGTGAGCACCGCCAGGGGTAATTCCAGAGTGCAGAGCCAAGAGTCACCCCTGTGCATTGCCGGGTGTGACCCAAAAAGAAAAAGTAGATAAATAAAAGTTTTTTAAATAAATAAATAAAATAAGAAAGGGCACAAAGAAATGAAAATATATACCCTACTTACCCTATTCCTGAATTGGGAGTATTAACATCATCAAAATAGCAATATTTGCCAAAGCATTATACAGATTCAGTGCAGTCCCTATAAAGATACCCATAACATTTTTCAAATAAATAGATCAAACACTCCTGAAATTCATACAGATCTATCAGCCCTCCTCCCAAAATATCAAAGTAAGCCTCAAGAAAAAGAAGATTGGAGGCATCAGACTGTACTACAAAGTGGCATGACTGTATCACTGTCATCCCATTGTTCATCAATTTACTTGAGCGGGAGCCAGTAACTTCTCCTTTTGTCCCAGCCCTGAGATTTTAGCAGCTTCTTCTTACTTGTCTTTCCCAACGCTGCCATATTGGAGCCTTTTCCAGGGTCAGGGGAATGAGACCCTTTATTATTACTGTTTTTGGCATATAGAATATGCCACTGGTATCTTGTCAGGCTCTGCCTTGCGAGCGGGATACTCTCGGTAGCTTGCCAGGTTCTCCGAGAGTATGATTTGTTGCCTACTGTCTTAACCCCATCAAATGTGGTGCGATAATTATGGAAAATGGGTAGGGAGTGTCTTATGCTGTGTGAGAGCTGGTGGCTGAGGCAGGTGGGAGAGTGTCAGCCCTGGGCAAGGGGCTCAGAGACGGTCTGCCCCAGTGTCAGAGATGAGAAGGCAGAGGCAAAGCGGTCAGGGAGAGTGGTCAGGGAGAGTAGTCAGGGAGAGTGGCGGGCTGAGAGCTGGCTGCTGGGTCTCTGGCTCCCGGCTCATTCTCAGAATCCTGCTACTTCTCCTGTGTTTCCCAAGCTCTGCCCAGTCTCTCGGCTCAAAAGGTTCTTGAGACTCAGCAAGGTCCGGCCACTTGCCTGTGTCCACGCAGCATCCTTGGACTTCTGACTCCCTTGATTGATACAGAAAGAGGGTGGAGGGAGTGATCAGAAAGGAGAAATAGGAAATTTTTTTTTCTTTTATTGCTCTTTCACAGCTGCTTCTCCCAGAAGGGAGCATAAAATGAGGCCCCCATAACCATGCCACTGGACTCCACTCTAGGCTGTTTTTACTCGGGGCACCCCAGAAGGGAGCAGGTGAGAGCCCTTCCTGCCCCAAGAGACCCAGCCCTGGCAGCCAACCTCCACTACCCAACCGCTGTCACGCTCCAGGCCACTTTCCACAAGCTCGGGTAAGCCTCACCTATGGTGAACATATTCCTGACCACAAAAGCGGCCACGCAACACATCCCCATTGTTGTGCGTACTAAATAAGGTTAAAGTATTTACTTCTTCTAAGATGCATCCATCATTATCTTGCTCAAATATCCTTCCAAATGACTTCCACTTCTCTACCTGGCTAGAGAATTATTTTTGTGATTAACTTCTATTTGGGGATTAAAAGTCATATATTGGGGACCAGAGTGATAGTTCAGCAGGTAGGGTATTTGCCTTGCATGTGGACAACATGGGTTCGATCCCCACGGCATCGCATATGATCCCCCTGAGCACTTCCAGGGGTAATTTCTGAGTGCAGAGCCACGTGAGCATCGCCAGGTGTGACCTAAAAAGCAAAAGATAAATTTATTAATTAAAATGTCATATATATGTCATCTATGAATGTATATAATAATAATAAGCCCCTCTCTTCCATTTCTTCTTTCATATCCAATATTTCCTTGTTGAGTTTTAGTCTGAAAACATCCCAGTAATAATTTCTTTAACTATTGCCTCAAAATCAGAATTTTCTTCTTCTTTTTTTTAATTAGTGAATCACCGTGAGGTACAGTTACAGTCTGACAAACTTTCATGCTTTCGTTTCAGTCATACAATGATCGAGTACCCATCCCTCCACCAGTGCCCAGTTTCCACCACCAATGGTTCCAGCATAAATCAGAATTTTCTTTCTGGTCTTTTTTCCATCTTCTGCTATTGTCTGGAGATTTTCTGCATCTCATCTTGGAGATCACTGATTTTACCCTCAGCTACTATTACTATACTGCTAAGGACTTCCAGTGGGTTTGTTTTACCTGCCAAACTTCTTAATTCTACATTTCTGCTTATAGTTTCTTCATTTCTGCTCTCATATCCTATTGTGGTTTTGGCTATCTGTTCCATTGTTTCTTTGAGCTCCTTAAACATCCTCAACGTTTTCTCTCTAAAAGTCCTTATCAGAGAGATTATATGGCTAGTTATGACTGATTGAGTCTTCAGGGCTATCATCTCTTCTCCCTAAGCATGGTGGAGTTCTGTGCTACTCTCACAGTGTGAATTTTGCAGTCTGGAAATGTTTCTTGTGTTTTGTTGTGTGACTACATGATTAGAGTTAGTATGTCTTTGTATGCTCTCAGTGAAATATGAAGTGGTAATAAAAGGACTTGCTTCATAGTGACCACACATTTTTTTAATCACCGTGAGATACAGTTACAAAGCTTTCATGTTTAAGTTTCAGTCATACAACAAACACCCATCCATCCATGTCCCCAGTCCTCCTCCCATCCCACTCCTCCCACTGACTCTATAACAGACAATTTCCCCCATTCTCTCTCTCTCCTCTCTCTCTCTCCTTTTTGGCATTATGGTTTGCAATACAGATACTGAGAGGCTATCATGTTTGGTCTTTCATCTACTTTCAGCACACATCTCCCATCCGAAACTATCCCTCCTACCATCATTGACTTAGTGATCCTTTCTCTATTCCACCTGCCTTCTCCCCCAGCTTATGAGAAAGTGGCCACACATTTCACAAGGGGTCCTGACCTGGGAAGGAAAATGGCAATCCTGAAGGCCACACAAATCCAATGTCCTAATGCCTCAGTTTCTTGGAACTGGGGTTGGGCAGAGCCAAGCTGCAGTGGCTCACAGCTTTCCCCTTCTCCTTTGCAGGGAATCCTGACCTGAGGACAAAAAAGGGATCCTGAGTAATAAACAGGACCTCAATACCTCAATACTTCAGTTTCTCAGGAATGGGTCTGGGACTCTGCCTAGAGAATTGTTTTTGTTTGTTTATTTGGTTTTTTGTTTTGGGCTTTTGGGATAACAACTGGCAATGCTCAGGGGTTACTCCTGACTCTGCACTCAGAAATTTCTCCTAGAGATGCTCAGGGGACCAAATGGGATGCTGGGGATCAAACCTGAGTCATTTACTTGTAAGGCAAATGCTCTACCAGCTGTACTAACACTTCAGCTCCTGCCTAGAGAATTCTTGTCTCATTAATGGTGATAAAAGGAGAAGAAATTTTTTCTTATCACTTTTAACAATTCACAAATTAAAATTTTTTGAAACAAACTTTGAAATTTGGTTTGGTACTTTCAAGTTTCAAAATTCCTTTCTCCATAGTAACTTCGTTGTTGCTGCTGTTATTACAGTACTAAGTCAGGCACGTGCCCAATTACTGATCCATATTCCGAGCCCTCCCTATTATAACCCTTCAAAGATATATTAAAATGAGTACTGATTTATTCCTTGGACTTTCATGGGGCCTGTTTTATTTCAGGGCCACACCCAGTAGTGCTCAGGACTAACTCCTGACTAACTCAATCGCAGACAGGGCAAGCATCCTACCTGTTGTATTCTATTCTTCAGCCTCTATTTCTTATTTCTTTATATCTGTTTTAACAAATCTAGATTAAGTGCAGAGCTAGATATGACTTTCATTTGTCCCTGAAGTAAGGGAGTAGCTAGCAGTAGTCAATGGTAGAAACACAAGGTAGGCAGAGCTATTAATTTCCACTGAGATATCGGAATATTTTGATTGCTTTGTGTTATTAGGCATGAAACTCAATCTTGTCAATGTGATTAAATAAACCTGAAATATAAGGGACCATGGTCTTAGTTCGGCCTAGATGAGAAGGAAGATGTTGTCCACAGACAGATGAGGGTGTTGACCTCACCCAGCATCACCTGAGACTTGGGGAGCACAGTCACCTCAGAAAAGTCTGCAGTAAGAAAATATCTTTGGAATGAATTGTGAACAAATCTGCCCTGATGCTCCATATTCTATCAAGGAGAAGTCCTCCCACTCACATTTTTCCAGCTAATATGAAGAGCTCCTATTTCCCTATTTCCATACTTTAGTCCTGAGTTTCTATCTCTCTAGATGTGCTTGTTAAGGTAGAAAGTCTATGACTTTGAAGGATTCAAGGATTATTATGTGGGAGTAGAGTTACGTAAAAAGACATGATTTGTGAGATGAGGGAAACAAAATTCAGAAATTACTAAGAAAATCTTGGAATTTATATTCCTAGGAAGGAGAGAGCAAAATATTGTATGAAGGAATAAATTCAGCAAAAAGAGTTGAACATCTCCTGTTGGTATCAACAGTAGCACTGGAGAGTTTAATCAGAACATCAAGTTAAGTTTTGCTATAACCATGTTGCTCATGTGCATTGTGGATCAAAACTTCTAAGCTGGCTAACCATAGGCAGTTGCCAGATTGTTTTCTCCAGCGCCAGATCCATGTTGAACTCCTCATCTCCGTTAAAGTCATGAGTGTACTGGATAAATGAACCATAAAAAACTGGTAGACATTTGTATGTTTGGAGGCAACACAGTCAGCTGATGAGTATGTGTGAGGAACAGGAAGGTCAAAAACAAAGGGAAAGTAAAGAGCCTTATTAAATCAAGGAGCAGAAGAAATTGACTTCATACGTTGTGGGATTCAACTTTGTCACAGTCTGTAGGTGAAATCCCCAGCCCCTACTTCCTCCCCAGCTCGAATCCGGTCTGTCTTTCCCTTTTAGTGTTCTAGGGTGGCAGAATTTCACAGGCTTTGCCCAGTGGTTTTAGCTTCCTTCACCAGAAACCCTAATTTAATTTTTCTGCCTCACAGTTTTCTCTTACTTTTAATGAGTTAATGACATATTTATTATTATTCCTCTCCTGTCATAACTAGCTTAGAAAAATACATTTATTTTTTTACCCAAGAATTCCCTGATAATTTTTTATTATTTTTTTAAGGAATCATATATAAGATATTATTACTTTAAAACAGCTTATTCTGCATGTTATATGGTATGAGAATATTTATAAAAGAATGGTGCTAGTATTACAAAATCGTGTAAAATAAATATTGTCTCTAAGATCTCTAGTAAAAATTAGTCTTCGAGGAGGACAACTGATTCCCTCTGAAATTAAACAAGTGAAATCCTTAGTTTTTGAGTATTCTGTCATTCCCCACCACTGTCTCTACCTCTTCCTCTCTCTCTTTTCATGGAGGAGGTTACTGGTTTTCTTCTACTCATGATTAAGCTTTATATCAATTGAGCAATCAAGTGAATGTTTGTCACTTAACACTCAGATAAGTGACAATGAACTTATCTGAGGGTACCAAAATGGAATCAAAACCAGTGTAGTATGATTTAATCCAGTACATCTAATTGGACAATTTTGTTCAAGATATATATAAGCCTTTTCCAATTTCCTCTTTTCTTTCCTCACTTACTGAATATTAGTAGGATGTCAGACATTTGGGAGGAAAAGAGCAAAACACAAATCCATATATCGTGAGAAACTTAATAAATAGTGAAACAATTGGGTGTAGTACCCTCTGTGAGTTCTGTGATGGGACTGTCAGTAGGTGTATAGTCGAAATGCCTCAGGTAGAATAAATACTTCTCAAAGAAGACAGGCTGATTGCCAACAAGTATATAAGAAAGTGTCCATCACCACGGGTTATCAGGGAGAAGTAGATGGAAACAACAATGAGCTCACCTCACCTCATATCAGTGAAAATAGCCTATCTCCAAAAAAGCAAGAAACAACTTGCTTTTTGGTTTTTAGTGCTCAAAGGGATACAGAGTTAAAGAAACAGGAGGAACTGGTGGTAGGATTGTAAATTGGTTCATCCTCTCCAGAAACAGTACAAAGACTTCTCAAAAAATAAAATAGAGGAGCTAGAGCAATAGCACAGTGGGTAGGGCGTTTGTTTGCCTTGCTGGCGGCCAACCCGGGTTTGATTCCAAGCATCCCATATGGTTCCCCTGAGCACCGCCAGGATAATTTCTGAGTGCAGAGCCAGGAGTAAGCCCTGTGCAGCTCTGGGTATGACCCAAAAAGAAAAGAAAAAAATAGAGATAATATAGAATCCCACAATTCCACTTCTTGCATATATCCCAAGGATACAAAATCACAAATTCAAGAATATATCTACATACCTGTTGTTCACTGAAAGAGCTATAAAGAACTCAAATGTCTTAGTGGACAAAGAAATTATAATACATAGACACAATGGGATATTTTTCAGCTATAAGAGAAGATAAAATCTTGCAGTTTTCTAAAATTTGGTATGGAACTGGAGTGTGTCATGTCAGTGAAGTGAATGAAGTGCAAAAAGACAACGACAGACAGTAGATGATCGCATCTATATGTGGGGTAGGAAGAAACAAACAAGATAATAGGCAATGAAAAATGAAAGTAAATCCTGACATTCTACTAAACAGCATGATTCGGCCGAGTGGAAGCCAGAGAAGGGGGAATAAAGGAAAGAGAAGAACCAAAAGAGACCTAGAGATTCTAGTAGAGGGATATTGGCAGTCGGGTGGTGAGTACAGATTGCTGGTGGGTACACTCTATGCTTAAAGCATAAATTTTTGTCAATTATTTGTCAACAACAAACGAAAACCAAATACCTCAGCTACCAATCAAATTTTATCATGCTTTCATATTCCTTGATTTTTTTCAAAGGGGGCTGTTTTATTGTACTATCTTTTAGGATTTCCCAGACATAGCTAATACATTCTTGAAGTTCTACTTAGAAACATTTTAGCTAATTTTATTCATTAAACATGTTTTGGTCCATGCAGTGTCCTCTAATGCTTCTATCTTGGACTGGAGTGATAGCACAGTGAACAGGGCGTTTGCCTTGCATGCAGCCGACCCGGGTTCGATTCCTCTGTCTCCGAGAGCCCGACAAGCTACTGGGAGTACCCTGCCCTCACGACAGAGCCAGGCAAGCTACCCATGGAGCATTCGATATGCCAAAAACAGTAACAAGTCTCACAATGGAGATGTTGCTAGTGCCCACTCAAGCAAATCGATGAACAACGAGACTATAGTGGTACAGTGCTACAGTGCAATGCTTCTATCTTAATGCTCTCCAAGTTATCTAGTTCTCATCTGCTCCTCCCCTGCACAGCAAGCCCCCTCCTTTGATTATTTTAGTTTCCATGTCATTAATTTCTGCTCTAATTTTTATTATTTCTTTCCTTCGATCTGGTTTAGGTTCCTTTTTCTGGTCCTTTTCTAAGGTCTTGAGTCGTGAAGTCAGGCTGTCTATGTGGGCCCTTTCTTCCTTCCTGAGGAATGCTTGGAGAGCTATAAATTTTCCCCTTAACACGGCTTTAGCTGCGTCCCATAGGTTTTGGCAGCTCGTGTCTTCATTCTCATTTGTTTCTAAGTATTTTTTGATTTCTTCCTTGATTTCCTTCCTGACCCACTCATTGTTCAACATTGAATTGTTTAATTTCCAAGTGTTTGACTTGATTCTCCGTGTCAGTGAGTGGTTAGCTTCTATCTTCAGCGCATCGTGGTCTGAAAAGATGGTTGATACAATTTCTATTTTTCCGATTCTATTGAGGTATGTTCTGGGGCCCAGTACATGATCTATTTTAGAAAATGTTCCGTGTGCACTGGAAAAGAATGTGTATTCTTTCTTTTGGGGGTGTAAGGCCCTGTATAGGTCTATTAGGCCTCTCTCTTCAATTTCTTCTTTCAGAGTCAGTGTTTCCTTGTTGAGTTTTGTTCTTGTCGATCTATCTAGAGGCGATAAGACCATATTGAAGTCTCCGACTACTATTGTGCTGTTAGTGATGTCCTCTTTGAAGTCTGCTAGGAGTTGTTTTAAATATTTAGCTGGTCGCTCATTAGGTGCATATATGTTTAAGAGTGTGATTTCTTCCTGTTGTACATATCCCTTGATAAACAGAAAATGACCTTCGCTGTCCCTTTTAATCTTTTTCAACCTGAAATCTATGTTGTCGGATATTAGGATGGCCACTCCAGCTTTTTTATGGGGGTTGTTTGCTTGCAGGATTGTTTTCCATCCTTTGACTTTGAGTCTATGTTTACTCTGTTTGTTCAGGTGTTTTCTTGCAGGCAGCAGAATGATGGGTTTAATTTCTGGATCCATTTTGCCACTCTGTGTCTCTTTATGGGTGCATTTAGGCCGTTGACATTGAGAGAGATTATTGTGATAGGATTTTGTGTCATATTTCTGTGGTATTTGTTGTTTTTATGTGGCTCCACCTTGTCTTACAGTAGCCCCTTTAGACCTTCTTTCAAGTTTGGTTTTGAGTCTATGAAGGACCTGAGCAGTTGTTTATCCGAGAAGTAGTGTATGGTTCCTTCGAGTTTGAGTGAGAGTTTAGCCGAATAAAGTATTCTTGGTGAGGCATTCATTTCGTTGAGTCTTTTCACTATGTCCCACCATTGTCTTCGGGCTCGGAGGGTTTCCTCTGACAGGTCTGCTGTAAATCTGAGGGGTGCTCCTTTGTATGTAATTTCCTTCTTTGACCTTGCTGCTTGCAGAATTGTGTCTCTATCCATAGCATCCGTCATTCTGACTTTGATATGCCTTGGAGTCTTTTTATTCGGGTCTCTTTTTGCTGGTACTCTTCGGACTCCTTGTATCTGGATGCCTGCCTTCTCCAGCTCTGGGAATTTCTTAGCAATGATGTCTTTGACTGTGTTTTTTTCATTGGGGTTACTTCCCTGTGGTTCTGGTACTCCAATGATTCTTATGTTGTTTCTCTTGAAGTCATCCCCCAGGGCTCTGATTCGCTCTATAGCCATTTTGAGGTCTTTCGCCATGATTTGTTGTTGTCTATAAGCTTTCTGCAGCTCATCTTCCAGGTCGCTGATTCTGTCTTCAGCTGTAGTCATTCTACTGTTGAGGGCATCTAGAGAGATTTTTAATTCGTCTACCGATTCCTTTATTTGTGTGACTTCCGTTCGTAGGTTTGAGATTTCTGTTCTCATTTCTTCCTGTATTTTCTTGGTGGACCGTTCCAGTGCTTCATTCATCTTCCTTTGATTATTTTAAAGCTCATCTTTTCCATGAATTTTTTGGACACCCTTTATCTAACATGAATATATGCAATTTTTCTTTTCACATGATTTTTGGGAGGGGGACTATTTTTGAAGAACATTACATGCTGGACCAATTTGAAATATTTATTTTATTTTATTTTTCTTTTAAGGTCAACCTCTGTGGTGCTCAGGGCTTGCTCAGTGTTCAGGGATCACTCCTGGCAGAGCTTGGGAAACCACGTAAGTGCCGGTGATTAAACCCACGTCAGTCACATGATAAGGCAAGTGCCCTACCTGCTATAATATTGCTCCAGCTCTTGAACCACTTCATTTTTATGGCTTCTGCTAGGTCCTCTGTACTGTTCAGCTGCAGTCCTTCTGCATTCTTGTGCCACCTGTTCCATCACTAATCTCAGCGTCCTATAAAGAGAAGTCTTCATGCCTTGTATGTGTTAAGTAACATGGTCACAATAGTGTTAAAGTTTGTGGTATTGATAATAGGTAATATCATGTCACATTATGGCACCCCCACCGCTACCTACGTGCCCAACACACTCCATTATTGTCTCTGTGTCATCTCTAGCGTGATCTTCATATCCCATGCCCTGCTCTGTTTCTCAGTTTTGTAATCCAAGACAGCATATCTTTTTTCTTTGAATCTATAAAACAGGGAAGACTGACATCCAAAGAGGTAGCCAAACAGTGCAAAGGTCAGGATCAGCAAAGATTAGAGCTGCGCTGGTTTGGGGCCCTTAGCGCTGTCTTTTGTGGTAGCTTTTCTCCAGAAATATATTAAAAATCATATTTTATGACCAGATATACACAAAGATAAACATAATTTAGTATGGTTTAAAAATAAGATATCCTTTAAAAGTTGAAGTGTCTTCTAATATTAGAAGAAAATTAAAACTTTTTTGTGGGGCCCTCTAATCGTCATGCCCACTGTTCCTAACAAGTAGAGCCTGACTATGGTACTCTGATATGTTGTAGAAGAAGGAAATTGGGAAATTCTCTGGTAAAAAAGATAAAGCTCCTAGTCAAAAAATAAATAAATAAAGCAGAAAGCAGCCATGGCTCATAAAGTTACAGCAGCTTCCAATTCATTTTCCCCTTTGAACTGCTTGACTTTTCTACTTTGGATTTTACAAACCAACATTCATGTCTATATAACAACATGGAAAAGATCCAGGGATGGATCCTGAAGACAGGAGGATGAAGGAATGTGTGAAGAGAGGATGGAGAGAGGTGGAGTTACAAAGGTAGAGATATCTAAGGGATTAATAAATCTGTGCTTGCCCATTCTCACAGGACTTCTTCAGATAGGGTGAGGAAGACATAATTTGAATTGACGATCTGAGAAAATTATAACTTAATTCACCAACATTTTCATCATAAAGCTCTCAATTTTTTTTCTTTTTGGGTCACACCCGGAAATGCACAGGGGTTATTCCTGGCTCTGCACTCAGGAATTACTCCTGGCGGTGCTCAGGGGACCATATGGGATGCTGGAAATCGAACCCAGGTCGGCCGCGTGCAAGGCAAACACCCTAACCACTGTGCTATCGTTCCAACCCCAAACCTCTCAATTTTTAAATAAAAAGAGACAATTCTTTATTAAAAGAAAAAAGAGAGGCTACATCTTAAATAGTCAAAGTTTAAAAATAATAATAATTTACATTATATATCTATTATTTATAAAACCTAACTATATGCCAATTTAATGTGATTATTTTTGAGGTGACATATGAGGCAACAGAAATTAAATGAGGACCTTGTGATAATAATCTGTCTAAAGGTATTCAGGTGGGCTCATCTATTCCCACCACCTGTGTTCATTTTTTTTTTTCACGGCAGTACTCGGTTTATTCAGGGGCGCCTAGTAAAGGCGCTGGGGCTTGCCCATGGTGCTCTTGATGTATAAGGCCGGACGTTCTGCCAGTTCTTCTTGAGCAACGACACCAGGAAATTGACAGCCAGGTGGATGTTGTAGACAAGCTCGTCGTCTGTCATCTTTACGTGGCCGACAGCCACCGCCAGACACAGCACCTTCTTCATCTGGAACTTGATTGTGGACTTGACTTCATCAACCTTGGCCACCATGTTTTCGTTGTGGGTCAGCAGAGAAGGAAACTTGCCAGCCTTATTCAGGCCCGGGCCCAGGATTCTGGGGATCTGCTTGATTAGGGACTCGGAGGCCAGAAAGGCGTCGTACTTCTTGGCCAGCTTCTTCACCAGCTTCTTGTTCTTGAGTTTCTTCAGCTCCTCAATGTCCATGTGGGGGATGTCCACGGCCTTGGCCTCATCGCAGTGCTGCTGGTCCCCCAGCACACACACGGAGAACTTGGGGCGAGGGGTGGACTTGAGCCTGACGGTGCCCGAGAAGCTCTTGTCCTTCTGCGGGTCATAGTTCTTGAGGCTGATCCGCAGCTCCACCGTCTCCAGGAACTTGCGGCACTTGCGCCGGTTCCCGTGCAGGACTTCCCGCACCGCCTCGTACAGGGTGTCGCGGGACACTTTGCTGCTCATGGTGACGGCGACCGCGGGAACCCTCACCTGTGTTCATTTCCATCATAAGAAGCAGGTAAATCTGAGGTGAGGGGCTGGAGCAATAGCACAGAAGGTAGGACATTTGCCTCTCGGCCGACCCAAGTTCAATTCCCAGCATCCATTTGGTCTTCTGAGCACTGCCAGGAGTTAATTCCTGAGTGCATGAGCCAGGAGTAACCCCTGTGCATCACCAGGTGTGACCCAAAAAGCCAAAGAAAAAAAAAGTCTGAGATGAAAAATGTTGTCCATATGTATAAGTAGATAGATAGATAGATAGATAGATAGATAGATAGATAGATAGATAGTGTGTATGTGTGTGTAAAAGCATACATAATTTGTGAAACTATTTACTCCAATAATTTAGAGGCAAAACAAATAATTTCAAAGACTGTTCAGAGAAAATTGAAATTTTAATCACAAAATAGCCCTACATGAAAACATCCTTATCTTTGAGTAAATCATGAGAAAAGGCATAGCAATCTTCAGGTTATATTCACAGGCTCAGAGAGAGAACTATGTCTTTGGTGAATTGTGCAACAGTTCAGATAGCAAAGACAGTGAGTTTATGTCCTGGCTTTCTGAAGGGGGAACATCCATAATTTTTAGATGTTTTATATTGAGGATATGATACTCTTGAATCCTACATACTTCTATGCCAATATTTTTTTTTCCTCACCACTTCCCCCACCCCCAGTTCCTTGTTTCTTAATTACAGTCCCACTTTCCTCAGCTGTGCCCTCTCCTACAATGTCTTCACCACCATGGGAGCTCAGCAAAGTAGTCAGGTAAAAGGCCCCCCAAATCAGTGCTCTGTTTAGGACCATCTTCTTCCTGAGCCTTGGTCTCAGCAGTTATTTTCCTGAGCTCGCAAGCAACATGAGGACCAAACTGAGAAGAAAATCTAAAACCTAAAATCTAAAACTGAAACTCAACCCTGGTCAGGTTCTGACCAATAAGAAAAATCCGCTGTGATGACACAGCAGTCACCACCTGAAGACTTTGTACTAAGAGGCCAGAAGGGTTGGGAAATCCCCTGGTCGGCTGTAGCCTCTACTCAGTGTGTCCAAGAGAATTTTCTATGTAGATGGTGAGGAGAGATTAAATCAAAATCTTCTCATACGTGTGCATAACTACTGGGCGGGGGCCGGTTAGGGGGGAGAGAAAGAGAAAGAGAGAGAGAGAAATTTCTGAGCAAACTCATGGATAGATGTGACCACTGTTACGCTGTGCTTCAGAATTTTCTTTTTTGTTTGATTTTGGTTTTGATTTGGGGGCGATATCCGGCAATGCTCAGGGTTCAACTCTTGGTTCTGTGCTCAGGGATCACTCCTGACAGTTCTTCAGAGATCACCTGCTCCATGCCAAATACCATGGTCCAATAACCATGATAGCTTCTAATACAAGTCCTGAATTAAAAAAAAAAAAAAGACTGCATTGGAAAGTTGTCAAAATTAATTTGCAGTCAAATTGTAACAAGAAGTCATGGGGTCAAGAGCGTCCAACCTGGATTTAGTTGCCAACACCCCTTATAATCCCCTGAACCTACCAGGAGTGATCCTGAGCATAAAAAATGCCCTGGACACAGCCAGTGTGACAAACCCTCCTCAACAAAAAGAAGAATCTTTACTGCATATTCATAGGTAAATAGGGGCAGAAATTTAATATGTCTCTCAGGAAACACCATAGAGTAATTAATTATGCTTATCTATTTAACCATATATCTAATCTATGTATATATGCACAATGCATATATGTATTGGTGCAATTGCTAGCATAACTATTAATGTGATGTAGGCAGGTAGACAGGGAAAGGCCCTCAGCAATAAAATTTAGGTCAACAGAACCTAAGACTGGTCTACCCTGTGGATACAGAAAACAGACCTGATAAGACCTTCAGTCGACCCTGAGGAAGTTGGACCCTTCCCCATGAAGTTCTTCAAACCCTTGCACCTCTCCCTTAATCTGATTAAAATGTGATTCAGCCCCGAGAAGACTCCAGAACTTCCAGATCAAGACAAACTCAGAAGAACCTATAAAAGACCCCTTGAGCAAAGGAAGGGCGCCCATATGCTGCTCGAGAACATGTGCTTCTTGCACCCGTGGGGCCGAGCACATGTGGTACCTGAGCACATGTGTCACCCGTATCTCCCCTCTTGAGATGTGTACTTTTATGCTTTCTTTTCTAACACTGGGTTTTGTGTAGGGGCTCTCTCTGTGCCCTTGGAGAAGCCCGCGTTCTCTCTCGAGCATGTTACTCTGTCTCTCTTACTCTCTTCTCTCTCCCACTTTCTTTCTTTTTCCCTTCAAATACCCTCCAAATAATCTGTTTGCTTCACTGCTTGTCTACTCCTGAAATCTTTTCTTCGAGTGAGACAAGACCTCTGAAAACCCTGGGTAAGGCCTGGGACTGCTTTCTTCTTTCCTGTAAAAAACAAATCCTCACTCCAACCTGAGTCCGTGGCTTCCTGAGAAATAGGATGGTGGGGATCGGCTCCCATGCCAGGAAGATCAAGCAGACTTCAGGTGTGGACTAACGGCCACCTCATGGGTCTGGCAGGGCTCAGGCTCCTGCCAAGCAGGGCTCATCACAGACTTTACTGGTCCTAGTCTTCCCAGTGGGTCCTGGGTGGCAGGGGTGGAGTGGGAGAAGGTAACTAATCTTCTCTCCTCCTGACTCACATGAGCCACCCATGGGGTCCACAAACATCAAATGTGAAAAAGGACATAAAAAGGAGGTTGGTATAAAATGTGATCAAGATAGAAAAAAATAAAACAATATATAGAGAGCTGGAGCGGTAGTACAGCAGGTAGGGCATTTGCCTTGTATGTGGGCGACTTGAGTTCAATCCCCGGAATCCCATTGGTCCTCCAAGTGATGTTGGTGGACCCTACAGGTGGCTCATGTGAAGTGGGGAGGAGAAAGATGGTCACTTTGATGTCGGTGGGCCCCACGGGTGACTTAGGTGTAACAGGGAAGAGAAAGATGGTCACTTTCTCCCAATCCACCTCTGCCACCCAGGACCCAGAGTTACTGGGTTCTTGTCTCATTCACAGAAAGAAATTTCAGAGGAGTAGACAGGCAGTGAAGTAAATAGATTTTATTTGGAGGGTTTTTGAAAGTGTGGAGAGAGAATAATGCACTCAAGAGAGAATGCGGGCTTCTCCAAGGTCAGAGAGAGCCCCTGCATACATCCTAGCATTAGATAGGAAAGCATAAAACTACACATGTGAAGAGGGGAGATGCAGGCAACACATGTGCTCAGTGACGTGGGCGCAAGCAGCATATGGGTTCGGGCAGCATATGCGCACCTTCCTTTGTTCAAGGTGTCTTTTATAGGTTCTTCTCAGGTTGACTTGAGAAGTTCTGGAGTCTTCTCAGGGGTGAATCACATTTTAATTGGATTAAGGGAGAGGTCTGAGGCTTTGAGGAACTTCATGGGGAGGGGTCCAACCTCCTCAGGGTCTGCTGAAGGTCTTATCAGGTCTGTTTTCTGTATCCACAGGGTCTGTCTTAGGATTTTCCTCCCAGAAGTTCTGTTGACCTAAATTTTAATTGCTGAGGGCCTTTCCCTGTCTACCTGCCTACATCAACTTTCTCCTGATCTACCTCTGCCACCCGGGATGCAGTTACTGGGTTCCTATCTGGCTTCGCAGAAAGAAATTTCAGGAGTAGACAAGCCGTGAAGTAAAACAGATTTTATTTGGAGGTTGTGAAGGGAAGGAGGAAGAGGAAGTGGGAGAGAGTGGAGAGTAACGCAGTCAAGAGAGAATGCGGGCTTCTCCAAAAGCTGAGAGAGCCCCTACACACATCCCAGCATTGGACACAAAAGTACACGTTTCAAGAGGGGAGATGCAGGCAACACATGTGCTTGGCCACAAGGGCACAAGCAGCACATGGGCTCCAATAGCATACGCGCACCCTTCCTTTGTTCAAAGTGGCCTTAATAGGGTTTCTCCAACCTGACCCCCATGTGGAGCTTCTACCTAGGTTCATTGCTAAGGAGATTGGTGGAGGTGGGGGGGGGGGGGCTGTTGGGAATGGTAATGGTCTTTTCTGGGCTGAACACTAACGTTAATTGGATAAAGGGAGAGGTCCAAGGATATTTGAGGAATTTCCTTCACGGGTAGGTGTCCAATCTCCTCAGGGTCCCTTGCTTGCACCAGGTGAGGGTTTTATCAGGCCTTAGTTCCTGTCTTCTGCAAGGTTGACTTTTTCAACTTCAGAGCTATTACTTCCTAGGAAATTTATTGCTGTCACCTGGGGAGGGGGCCTTCCCTATCTGCCTCCCTGCCTACATCACAAGCACCACCAGGAGTAATTCCTGAGGGCAGAGCCAGGAGTAACCCCTGAGCATCACTGGGTGTGACCAAAATAGCAAAACAATAAATAAAATAAAAATTAAAACTGTGTATCATTGAGTTGCTTCTAGCAAAAAAGAAAATCAATCCAGCTTTAGGCTTACTGAAATGCTGTAAGAGAGCACTTTTCTTTAATATGATTTAGTCAGTTAGATAGAGAAAGACGCCTATGGCAATGGAATTCCTAGGAAGTAATAAAATAGGTCAAGGCTGCAAACACAGAAACCAAAACCTGATAAAGACCCTCTCCTGACACCAGTAACAGGCCGAGAGAAAGAGGCTGGGCCCCCTCCAAGAGAAGCTCCAGCAGGAGCAAAAGACCAGGAAAGGAATTTCAAAGAAGGCCATAGACCACTCCTAGCTCAACTCCCCTGGCAACCACCTTAGCAACAGACTCTTAACTATTAGAAAGCTCCTGTGGGGTGCCTTGGAAATAAAAACTGTAAAAGTCACCTTGAAAAACGGAATGTGCATCAGCTGCCCAAGGCCTTGTGCTGCTTTTGCCCACGAGGCTCCCCTCTTGAGATGTGTACTTTAATGCTTTCATATCTAACGCTAGGATGTGTGTAGGGGTTCTCTCTGTAAGAAGTCCCCGTTCTCTCTTGAGCGTGTTACTCTCTCCCACTTTCTCTTCCTCTTCCCCCTTCCTAAACCCTCCAAATAAAATCTATTTTTCTTCACTCCTTGTCCATTCCTGAAATTCTTTTCTGCGAGACAGCATAAATTACATGGAAACCCTGAGTAAAGTCTAGGACTGACTTATTTGTCCTAAATTTCCAGACCATCCTGAAGTGGCAGAGGCGGACTAATAGGCAGCTTATTGTCCTCCTGGAGCTCAGGAACGGTTTGTTGTAGTCTGCAAACCACACAGACTGAACCAGATACCCTGTATATGGTCCCTTCCATGACCTAGTCCTGTCGTCAGTACAGCTAAGTCACAGACCAGCCAGTTCACCCAATATACTTGCTGTTCTGTCGCTTACATTTTAATTCATCTGATTTTGGACTGTGTCTGTAAGACCATTTTGCAAAATATTAAACTAAATGAATCTTTGATCCATGTCCCTATCACTCCACTACAAACTGGCAGTAGACAGGAGGTCACAGTCCTCAGTAAGAGCACTCAAGAGAGTGTCAGAGCTCATGGTACAGCAGTGAGGAACCTGGCAGTGTACAGGGGAGGGTGAAAAGAAAAAACAAGAAGTTTGTTTTCTAGCTGATTCAACTGTATCATTCCAGAAGTACATTGAACTTCCCACAGGGGCCAGAAAGTCCATCACTAATGCAAACAAGAACAATGGGTATGGGGTCCTAAAGGGATATTTAAAGATGACTGTTTGCTTCAAGGACTCCTGCTACAACCTTTTTCTCTCTTCTGTAACAATGATTGCTTTGATGCACTTCAGTGAATTTACCATGCTCCAGGATGGGGGACCCTGGTGGGCAAAACAGGTTTTGCAGGTGCTTATGAAAAAGCTCTGGCACCAGGGTGAGATTTTTCCTTAAAAAAGGCAAGTGCCATGTTGGTGTACAACATCTCACAATCTCAGGCTTAGCTAGGATTGGACCTTAAAATTGTTTTTCTGTTACTGTTACTTTAACTGACTATGCTTCCAATTATGTAACTGACTTTGATATTGTTTCCATTGACTAAGTTAATTTGCATATTCTGCCTGTGTGGCTGAATATCACTGGTTAGAACATCAAGCTAGTTAATAAAAGGGGGCTGAACAGGCTGCTCTCCAGCACAGCACACCACCAGAGACAGTTTTGTGATCTTCCATAAAGTATTTCTTTCACATGCATATCTTAGTATCTCAGACTGTCTAACCAAACCTTACAGCAACATAAGGCGCTCAGCACAAGGCTAGAAGATAAAGGCCCAGTACGGAAGAAATAAAGAAAGGGAGAGATAAATAAAGGAATAAGGGAATATAGATAGAAAGAAAGGAAGAAGAATAAAGAAAGGGAGTAAAGAAATACAGATAGAAAGGAAGAAAGAAAGGAGGAGAAAAAGAAAAAGAAAGAGAGAACAAAATAAAGATAAAAAGAAAGAAAGAAATAAGGAAATATAGATAGAAAGGAAGAATAAAGAGAAAGAAAGGGAATAAAGAAATTAGAAAGAAAGGAAGGAAGGAAGGAAGGAAGGAAGGAAGGAAGGAAGGAAGGAAGGAAGGAAGGAAGGAAGGAAGGAAGGAAGGATGGAAGAAAGAAAGAGAAAGAAAGAAAGAAAGAAAGAAAGAAAGAAAGAAAGAAAGAAAGAAAGAAAGAAAGAAAGAAAGAAAGAAAGAAAGAAAGAAAGAAAGAAAGAAAAAGAAAGAGAGAAAGAAAGAAAGAAAGAAAGAAGAAAAAGAGAAATGGAATAAAGAAATAGAAAGAAAGAAAGGAAGAAGACAAAGAAAAAGAAAGGGAGAAAGAAATAAAGATTAGAAAGAAAGAGAAAAAAGAAAAATAAAGAAAAAGAGATATAGATAAAAGAAAGGAGGAAAGAAAGAAAAGAGAAAGGAAGGAAATAAAGAAATATAAATAGAAAGAATGAAAGAAAGAAGAAAAAGAGAAAGGGAATAAAGAAATATAGATAAAAAGAAGGAAGAAGAAAAAGAGAAAGGGAATAAAGAAATGTAGATAGAAATAAAGAAAGGAAGAAGAAAAAGAGAAAGAAAGGGAATAAAGAAATATAGATAGAAGGGAATAAAAGAGATATAGATAGAAAGAAAGGAAGAAGAAGAAAAAGAGAAAGAAAGGGAGAAAGAAATTTAAAAATAGGTATAAAGAAAGAAAAGGAAAAGAAGAAAAAGAGAAAGGGAATAAAAGATAGGAAGAAAGAAAGAAAGAAAGGGAGAAGAAGAAAAGGAGAAAGAAAGGGAGAAACAAATAAAGAATAAATAAAGGAAGAAAAGCAAAAAGACTAATGGGTAATTCTGTAACATCACAGCAGGATATCTATGTTGACACCCTGAACTCTCTAACAAAAGCAGCTGGTCTGCTTTAAAGGAACAGATAAAGCTATACCTCCTTGAGAGGGTTAAACGGTATTGTCATTGGTTTAAGCAAAAAAAAATAGAGAGCAATTTGATTTAGAACTATGGGGAAAAGTAGAGGGAAAGTGCATTATGCACAAGTTTTCAAAGCAACTTACATAGAAACTCCTGTGTTAGAGGAGAAGATTGGGGAAGAATCTTTGATTCAGCCTAAATTTTGTGCTAAGCCAACAGCATCTATATTATCTCATGATTCATATCAAAATGATGATTCACTTGCCCAGTCTGAGTCTGACAGCTTTGAGTCAGACACAGAGAATTTGGTTTTAAAAGAGGTTGTAAACGTCCAAGAATTGAGAAAAGTTAATAAAAAATGAGATACATTAATTAGTCAAACGAAGTACCTTGAGATGCACTGCCCTTCTGAAGGAAGGATAATGCCTGCGTACAGGGTATCACTGATCCTGACCCTTTGGCAGTTCCTTCCCCTAGCTTATATAAGAATAGAGAAGAGGAATCTCTGTGTTGCCCTTTTAAGCTTACTCCTGAGTTGCATTATCTGATGCAAAAATCTGAAGCTCCTTTATATAAGGCAAAATTGAGTCAACAGCCTGCTCAGCTTATGGCTTTTCCAGTCCTTTGTAATCCTGATGTGCAAAGAAAAAGACAGGCCAGGGAATATGAGCCTGTTCCTTTTAAGTTTCTTTCCTCGCTTAAGCAAGCTGTGATCACCTATGGTGTTACTTCTAACTATGCGTTAAGTCCTTCTTGAAAGTTTTTCAGAAACTAATACTTTAATTCTGCTTGATTGGCAAACTCTTGCGAAGGCAGTGTTAGAAAATTCTCAATGTGTACAATTTAAATTTTGGTGGAGAGAAGAGGCTGAGAAATTTGCTAGAATTAAAACACCAAAAGAAGTTGATATCACTGTGAACCAGATTTTAGGCACTGGCAAGTGAGTTTTAGGGGAAGAACAAGTTCGTTTGGAGGCAAACATTTTAGAAGCTGTTAATAAAACCTGTCTAAAGGCGTGGCATTATCTTGAGACCTCTGCAAAATGTACTATGTCATTCACAAAATCTTTCAGGAAATAAATGAACTTTACACAGATGTTATTGCCAGACTCCAAGACTCTCTTGAAAAGGCTATACCTGACGAAGGCCTTCGTGAAATGCTTATGCTAACTTTAGCGGTGGAAAATGCTACAGCAGATTGCGAAAAGGCAATTCAAACTGCTAAGCTAATGGGAAAAAACTCCCTGGATGATTTTATTAAAGTTTGTAGGGAAGTGGGAACACCAACCCATCAGGCACAAATAATAGCCGCTGCTTTTAAAAGAGTAAACCAGGTAAAATGTTAGGGCTGTGGAGCACTGGGACATCCCAGACGGGATTGTACTAGTATTAAGTCTGGGATGGGGAAAGAACCAGGTGTCTGTAGAAAATGTGGCAAGGGGAAGCATTGGGCTAAAAATGCCATTACAAAAGAGAAAAAATTAGAAAAGCTAATGAGCCATCGGGAAACGGGAGTTGGGGCTTGACTCGGGGCCCCTTCAACAATACGGGAAATTGTCAATAAAACCTCAAATTAAATTCAAAAGTTTTTCATCTCTTACCATGACAATAATCAATAAACCCAAGAGCACTGGCAAAAAACTGTCTTATATTGACCTTGTGAGAGCAACGGAAGGAAGTGTAACCGCTGATATTTCAGTTTTACAGGATTTTTTTTTTAATTTTATTTTATTATATTGAATCACCGTGAAAAAAAATACAAAGCTTTCAGGTATAAGTCTCAATCATATAATGATTGAAACCCCATCCCTTCACCAGTGCACATGTTCCACCACCAAGAACCCCAATATACCCCCCTCCCACCCAGCCCCCACCTAAGTAGCTAATGATCTTCATTTTATTCTCTATACTTTGAATACATTCAATATTTCAATAGAGAACTCACTATTATTGTTTGGAATCTTCCCCCAACAACAGGCCTGCTGAAAAGGCATCATTTAATAATTTCTTTTCATTGCTGAGAATGAAGATTCTATGAGCTCTATGAGCGTGGTTGTGGATTTCTGATGTTTTAGTTCAGTTCACAGTCTAGATGCATTTCTGTAAGAAGCCGCTCTGGGTGCCAAAATGGGTTAGAAGACCTCTTAAATCATAGTCTTTAGGAGCAGAGGATCTGTTTCTCGAGCAGCAGTTCTGGATCTTATCTGGGCCGAGGGCGTGTCAGTACCGCCCCCTTCCCATGATCGCCTATGAGCCACAATATTGCAAAGTTCCTACTTCTGGGCAGAAGTCTTAGGGGGTGGCTCTTGCCAGGTGGATGATGCCGCCGCTGCCATTTTCCGTGCAAAAAAACAGGGTGGAGAGGGAAAATCCCTCCCCGGGTGGTACATCGTCATAGTACAGCTCACAGTCTAGATGCATTTCTGTAAGAAGCTGCTCTGGGTGCCAAAATGGGTTAGAAAACCTCTTGGATCATAGTCTTTAGGAGCAGAGGGTCTGTTTCGAGAGCAGCAGTTCCGGATCTTATCTGGGCCACAGGATTTGTTTCTGACTCCTAATAAAATTTATAAAATCACAACTAATGTAAACATTGGCCCCCTTCCAAAGGGAACAGCAGGATTGATCCTTGGGAGAAGCAGTATGACTCTGCGAGGTGTTAACGTAAAAGGGGGACTCATTGACAGTGATTTTGTGAATGAAATCTCAATTATAGTCACTGTTCAAGCAGGTATCAGAATTTTTAAAGGGAAACATATTGCTCAACTCTTTTTGCTTCCGTGCATACTAGAAAAAAAATACAGGTATGAAAAGAAAAGGTGATTTTGGAAGCACTAATGCAGAAATATTTTGGGCAAAAAAGATTATTGATGATAAGCCTACTTTGGTTATGACCTTTGAGGACGGAACAAAACTGGAGGGTATATTAGATTCAGGTGCTGATGTTACTGTTGCTGCTTCTCATCATTGGCCTATAGTCTGGCAAAAGCGTTGTGTGGACATTACTTTTTCTGGTACGGGTGTGGTCACTGATGTTCAACAGAGTATGCAACCTCTTCATTGTAGTGATCCTGATGGAGACACGGCAGTCATCTAGCCATATGTTGCTCCAATATATTTCTCCAGTATATTGTCATATATTGCTCCAATAGCTATCACCCTATGGGGACGAGATTTGTGGCAAAAACTTGGTGTGAAATATATTAAAGAAAAAGAGGTGTCTCTCAGCAATCGCCTTTTTAATTTGGGCCGCTGCTCAAAGAACAGCTCTCCCAATAATCTGGAAAAAGGTTCAGCCTGTTTGGGTTGAGCAGTGGCCCTTAACAAAAGAAAAACTTGAGGCTTTAAATGAATTAGTTACAGAACAGTTTGAATTGTGAAATATTGTTTTCAGCTCTAGTGCCTGGAATTCACCAGCATTTGTTTTCAAGAAAAAGACTGATAAATGACAAATGTTAAGTGATCTAAGAAAAGTTAATTACTGCATGGAACCAATGGACCCTTTGCAAATGGGCCTACCTAATTTGGCTATTATTCCAAAACAATGGAATATTATTATAATTGATCTAAAGGATTATTTCTATACCACCCCTTTGAGAGAAGAGGATAGAGTAAAATTTGCCTTTATTGTGCCTTCCTTAAATAGTGAAAACTCCTGCTAAAAGATATCACTGTACTGTTTTGCCTCAAGGGATGATGAATAGTCCCACGACATGTCAATATTTTGTTAATCAGCCATTGGATATAATTAGGGCACAGTACCCTGAAGTCAAAATTATTTACTATATGAATGATATTCTAATCACTGCTCCACCTCAAATAAATTTGCAGAAAGTTTATGAGGCTATAACTTATGAACTAGAGTCATGGGGTTTAAAAATTGCACAGGACAAAATTCAACGTCAGGTTCCTTGGAAATTTTTAGGACAAATAATATGGGAGAGTAAAATTACACCTCAAAAGGTCCAAATTTGAAGAGATAAATTAAAAACTTTAAATTACTTTCAAAAACTATTAGGAAATATAAATTGGCTACGGCCTTCCTTGAGTATTCCAACCTATGCCCTACAAAATTTGTTTCAAACATTGGAAGGTGATCCCTCTTTAAATAGTCCAAGGCAACTTAGCCCAGCAGCTGAAAAAGAATTAGAAATAATCGAGGAGATCATTAATATGGCTCAGCTAGATAGAATTGACTCTTCAGCAAGTTTAAATCTGATAGTGTTTAAATCTGATACTTCACATTTAAATCTGATACTTCACATTCTCCTACTGGGATTTTGGTACAAGGAACTAATATTGTGCAATGGAGTTTTTTACGTAACAAGTCTAGTAAAACATTGGTTACTTATGTAAATAAAATGTCACAAATAATTTTCAAAGGAAGAAGAAGAACTAGGCAATTAATAGGGAGCGATCCTACTGAAATTATTGTACCATTGACGAGTGAGCAAATTCAAGCGCTATGGGAAATTGATGAAGATTGGCAAATTGCTTGCACTAATTATCTGGGCAAAATTCATAACAACTTTCCAAAGCAAAAGATATTTTAATTTCTTAAATTTATTAATTGGATTTGACCTAATATTATAAAAGCTGAACCTATTGAGTCCGCTGTTACATTCTTCACAGATGCTAGTAAAGAAGGAAAGACTGCTTATACTGATATGAAAAATGACAAGGTTTTACAAATTCCATATAAATCAGTTCAGAAGAATGAATTATTTGCAATTATTTCTGTTTTACAAAATGATTCTGAACCAATAAATATTGTAACGAACTCTCAGTATGCAGCTTGGACTGTCAATCATATATTTACTGTTGCTTTGCCTTTGAGTGACTCTGAGCTTATTTCTTTATTTAAAAATTTGCAGCAAGTTTTGAAAGACCGTAAACATCCTTTATACATTGTTCATATGCGAGCTCATACGGGTCTTCCTGGTCCATTAGTTCAGGCAATGATCGAGCTGATAAGTTGGTTGTTTTAGTAATAAATGCAAAAAAATCTCATACCTTACATCATCAAAATGCTCATGCGTTGAAAACCAAATATGCCCTTACGTGGAGACAAGCTAAAGACATTATTAGGCAATGTCCTACTTGTCAAGCAATCAATATGCCTCAGGAGCTAATCCTTGAGTTATAAAGACAATGAAATTTGGCAAATGGATGTAACTATTGTCCCAGCTTTTGGTAAACAAAAATATGTTCATCAATCAATTAATACCTATTCATATCTTCGATGGGTTTCTGCGTTATCTTCGGAAAAAGCAGGAGCTGTGATTACTCATTTGTTAGAAGCATTTGCTGTTATGGGTGTTCCTAAGACAATGAAAACTGATAACGCACTTGCTTATACCTCTGCAAAAATGCGTGATTTTTTTCTCTGCTTATGGTATCAATCATATGGGAATTCCATATAACCGTACAGGACAAGCCATTATTGAACGAGCAAATAGTTCACTTAAAGATATGTTACTTAGACAAAAAGGGGGAATATATATGGATTCTCCTAGACAGCAAATATCCAGAGCACTGTTCACCTTGAATTTTTTGAATTGCTCTGACGAAATCACATCGATGGAAAACATTGGGAAATTCAGGATAACTCAGAAGAAATAAATTCTAATAAAATTAAAAATGATTTAGATAAAATTAGTCAGAGATGTAAAGTCCTTTACAGGGACCCCAGTCTCTGGGGGTTCAGTGACAGGCCAGGTGGAAAGCTGGGAACGAGGTTTTGCTTTTATTTCATCAAACAGAAACCATTTTTGGCATCCTACAAAAGGACTGAAGCTTCTCAGTGAATAAGGGATAGCAGATGAAAAAACTGCAGTATGGATTCCTTTTTCATAGATTTTTGCTGGCTTTGTAAAAACAGAAGCGCTTCTCTTTTGACCCAATTTTAACAAGCAAGAGACAAGCTAGTTAGACTGAGAAATGGGGGATAATCCCAATTGGCTGACAGGGAATTTTTACCCTGTGTACTGCCTTTCCTTTCTCTGTCCATCAGTTTTTCTTCCCTGGTTCTTGGAGGGTCAGAGCGACCGAGCAGGTATGTATGAATGCACATGTGCATGTGATTTTTGTTGTTTTTCTGTATGTCTGTCTATATTGAGTGCTTTAAATGTTGAAGTCAGATTGAAATCAGGAGTGGAAATCCTGGTAACTGGGCAAAACAGCCCCATCAAAAAGGTTAGTAATATGTACTTCAAAAAATTTTAAAAGTTTGAGTGCTTTTTGGAGCTTATTAAGAATTGTATGGAGAAAAAAAAAGAAAGAAAAAAAAAGAAAAGAAAAAAGAAAGAAAGAAAAAAATAAAAAAGAAAAAGAAAAAGAATTGTATGGAGCTGGAGTGATAGCACAGAGGGGAGGGCATTTGCCTTGCAAGCGGCAGACCCAGGTTCAAATCCCAGCGTCCCATATGGTCCCCCGAACACCACCAGGAGTAATTCCTGAGTGCATGAGCCAGGAGTAACCCCTGTGCATCGCCTGGTGTGACCCAAAAAAGAAAACAAACAAACAAAAAAAAAAGAATTGTAAAATTAGAGGATGAAACCAAGATAAAAATTGTTAAAGATTGGTGTAAAGATTCATGATTTAAAATATCTAAGGTATAAGAACTATTAAAATTAAAAAGATGTTTTCCTCATGTTTTGTAAAAACGGTACAAGTTTTTGATATGTTAGTACATTATTATCTCTAAATATTTATATTATAATTTTTGTTTATATATGTATTATATTGAGTTGTTAAAAAGAGAATTGAAATAATTGTATATAGAAACAGAGGAAGTTTCTATTTTTACTTATGGATGCCGATGATTCTTCTTTGTCCGTGAGAGAAGAATCTGATGACAGGAGTGCTTTGGCAGTTGCTAATTGTGGAAAAACCTGGACTGTGAAGTTCATCCAGAAATGGCATGAAAGTGTTGTTTTTGTTTAGAGACTTCTTTTTTTGTTGTTTAGTCTTCATTGACAAACGTCTCTGAACCAGAACTGGAACTGAAATATTACTTAAAGTGCGTAAACTCTGTATTGTAAAATGAAAAACAATTTCTGTAGAATAAGGTTAGATTTTCTTAAAACAGCACTGAGGTATTGCTGGAAAGATTTGTGAGAATGTCTGTGTTGTTTGTTATTGGTCATTTTAAACAAAAAAAGGGGTAAATGTTGGTGTACAACATCTCACAATCTCAGGCCTAGCTAGCATTGGACCTTAAAATTGATTTTTGTTACTGTTACTTTAACTGACTACCTTCCTATTATGTAACTGACTTTGATACTGTTTTTCTTGACTAAGTTTATTTGTATATTATGCCTCTGTGGCTGAATATCATTGGTTAGAACATCAAGCTAGTTAATAAAAGGAGGTTGAACAGGCTGCTATCCAGCACAGCACAACACCAGAGACAGTTTTGTGATCCTCCATAAAGTATTTATTTTGAATGCATATCTTAATGCCTCAGACTGTCTAACCAAACCTTACTGCAACAATTACATATTTTTTCATTTGTTTGTTTGTTTATTAACTAATTCAACGAATAGAAATTTGATAAGCACTGGGAACTCAGAAACAAGTTATAGGATTCACAATCTGGAAACAGAAACAGGAAAGCTATTTCAAAAGTTTATACTTTGGGGGGCTGAAGCGATAGTGCAACAGGTAGGGTATTTGCCTAGCACGTGCCCAACAAGGGTTTCATCCCCGCCATCCCAAGTTCCCCCAGGGCTCATTCCTGAGCACAGAGCCATTAGTAACCCTGAGTATCACCAGGTGAAAGTTGATAAAGTACCACATATGAAAGCCTCTCAGTATCCGTATTGCAAACCATAATACCCATAAGTATAGAGAGAGTCAGAGAGAAATAGTCTGCTATAGGCGCAGGGGAGGTGTGGGATGTGGGGGTGAGGGATAATATTGGGGACATTGGTTGTGGGAAATGTATACTGGTGCAGGGATGGGTATTCAATCATTGTATGACTGAAACTCAAACATAAAAGTTTTGTAACTGTAGCTCATGGATATTCAATAAAAATAAATAAATAAAATATATCAAATAGCTAGGCATCTTGAAAAAAAAGAAAGCTTAAATTTTTTAAGGACAAAAAGAGAATCTTAAAACTAAAAATGCTGACAAAGAATCATATTTTTCCACTCTACCTTCTCATATTACTAGTTTTGGTAATGCCACACTCCTTCCATTTTACTGTCTTATCGTTTTGAACGGTTTGGGCCATGTAGCAACAAAGGATAGGGTTAATGTTTTGCTAACTTGCTTGATTGCTTTCTGTAACTTCCTAACTTGCTTGATCAATTTCTGTAAAACAATACCTTGCAGTATGATCTAAGCTACACAAAACAAGGACCTGTTTCAGGAAATAAAACTGCCCAGATGCCTGGTAATGTCCAGGAAAGGCACGGACATATGGCGAAATTTACTCTAGCAAAGCAGAATGTCACTGATGACCCCCCTTAGTCCCGAAAAATGAGGATGTTGATCTAAGTGACCTGGGAAAAATGAAGATGTTGATCAAAGTAACCTTGGAAAAATGAGAAAAATGAGAATAATGATCAAAGTAATCTTATTTACTAAGGTGTATAAAAAGAGCCTGAACTCTGTATACGAGGCTCTCTTTCTCTCTCTCTAACCCTCCTCTGCTTAGGAGAGCTGAGTGAGAGCCCCAGCATGCTGGTCTGAATAAATCCCCTTGCTGTTGCAGAAAGAGTTGTCTCAGCCTGTTCCTCCGCGCCTCCCATGGGCAGAGATCTGCTCCACCCTAACACTTTATCCATATATCTATTTTATTATATTTCCTATTCCTTTGTGTAATAATATGGAAAATATTTCATGTATGTCTTATTTGAAATATCTTATGTTGTCTCATTTTATTTCGCTTATTCTCTTAACATCATATGTGTTTAATTAAATAGCTGATTACTTATTCACTCAAGATTTCTTATTTTTATTTTTGTAAAGAATTACTTATTTTTCATATGGAACATAAACCCCACAATAAGCAAAAGCAATCCTTCGGAAATACAAAATATGAGACATCACCTTTCCCAACTTCAAACTGTATTACAAAGTGGATGTAACAGACCCAAAGACCAGTAGAACAGAGTTGAATATCCTGTCACAGATCCTGATCCTCAATTATATAATCACCTAATCTTTGATACAGCAGCAACAAATATGAAGTGGAGCAAGGAAAGCTTCCTCAACAAGTAGTTCTGGGAAAACTGGGCAGCTATAAGCAAAAAGAAAAAAAAAAGGAAAAGAAGTGAACTCAGAACTCTTTCTAATGCCAGGCGCAAATGTCAGATCAAAATGAATTAAATACCTCAATATCAGACCTGAATCCATAATATACCTGGAGGGAAATGTGGGCAAAACTCGCTAAGACATTGATGCTAGAGGAATCTTTAAGGATGAAACAGCACTGAACAAGCAAATGGAAGCAAAGAGAGACAAATGGGATTACATTCAACTAAGAAGCTTCTGTAACTAAAAAAGAAACTTTGACTAAGATACAAAGATAGTTAACAGATTGGGGAAAATTATTTACCCATTATTCATCTGATGAAAGGCTAATTTCCAAGATATATAAGTCACTGGTAAAACTTTACAAGAAAAAACCATCCAACGCCATCAAAAATAGGTGGGAAGAAAAAATGAACAGCAACTTCCTCAAAGAACTCAAAAGACCAAAAGACACATGAAAAAAAGGCCCTACATCATAATCATCAGGGAGATGCAAATCAAAACAATGAGCTATCATCTCACACCAAACAGACTGGCACATATCAAACAAACAAGAACAATCAGTGCTGGCTTGGAAATGGGGAGAAAAGGAGTCTCCTTCATTATTGGTGGGAATGTCGACTGGTTCAGCCTTTTGGAAAACAACATGGGCATTCCTCAGAAAGCTAGAAACTGAGCTTCCAGACTGTCCAGCAACACTACTGGGAATCTACCCCAGGAGTCCAAAAGCATATCTGCATGACTATATTCATTGCAGCACTGTTCACAGTAGCTCTAATCTGGGAACAACTGAGTGTCTCGGTGTTCGAGAACTGATGACTATTTAAAGAAATTACATTGTTTATTGAAACAATGTAATACTATGCAGATGTTTGGAAAAATGAAGTTATGAAACTCGCTTACAAATGGGTGCAAATGGAGAGTCTCATGTTGAGTGAAATGAATCACAACAGGAACAGACATAGAATGATTGAATATATTTGTGGGATATGAAAAAAAGGAAAACAGGCTATAACACTAATACCCAGGCTCAATAGAAACAAAGGCCAGGAGGTCTGGTGAGAAGCCTGCCTCAAGTGCTGGAGAAGGGAGTGGGATAGAGAAGGGACCACTATGACAAAGGTAGTTGGAAATGATCACTCTGGGTAAGAACTACATGCTGAAAATAGGTAAAGGAACAAAGACAATAACCTCTCAATATCTGTATTCCAAACCATAATGCCCAAAGGTGGGGGCAGAGAGAGAGAGAGAGAGAGAGAGAGAGAGAGAGAGAGAGAGAGAGAGAGAGAGAGAGAAGTGCCTGCCAGTAGAAACTCAGATGGGGGTGGGAGTGAGGTGGGAGAGAAACAGGGGATATTAGTGGTGGGAAATGTACACTGAGGGATGGGTGTTGGAAGATTGTATGACTAAAAGTGGCTCATCATGAACAGCTTTGTATCTCATGATAATTCAATCTAAAAAAAACAGACTTGCTTATTTGGCAGTCAGACATCATCATGAATGTTTTCAGTAAAACTCTATTTTGACATTCTTACAGAGGTCAATTTGGTTACTGAGAACATGACATGAACCTGAAAGTATAATTAGGACTTACACTTCTAGAGGCAGCTGGTGATCTCAGCACCCCAACAGAATGGCATAACTTTATTTTTTTTTAATTTTTTTAAATTTTATTTTATTTTATTAATGAATTGTTGGGGCTGGACTGATATCAGGGCAAGCCCATGTATACTGTTCATGCTACGGACAGGAACATAGGGACCCATGAAAATGGGCGAGATTTCTCGTGTGTCCTGACTGGTTTGGATGAAGCTGAACATTTTCCCCCTTCAAGCTGCCTTCAGAAAAATAATTTCAGTATACTGAAAAGAGCAGTTTTCCTTCTCTCACAGAAGCCTGGCTGGTCTTTGACATGCAGATCTCTGGTGTTAGCCAGGCCTGACCTTTGAGATTGCAAACCACAGGCTCTGGCCCAGCCTAGTCTTTGGTATGTAAATCCAGGTGCCTGTAGCCCAAGAAAGGTTTCAGTTTTGGTTTTGTATCCAGGTGCCTATAGAAGGTTTCAGTTTTGGTTTTATATCTTTTCCTTCTCAGTTCTGTATCTTTTTCCTGAGGCTATAGGCCTACCAGTACAAGGAAACAATATGTTTCCACTGTCTCAATGTTCTCCCTGTAACTTCTTTTGATGCCTTTGGTGACAGTCACTGTATTGCGCCCTTTAGAGGTACCATGATCAATAAAAGGAGATCACGGGGCTCTCTACCTTTGCCAAGAGCCAGAGAGAGCCTTGGACCTCCATGAATCACATTTCTTCCTCATTCCTTATCTCAGCACCTCCAACCCAAAAGAATGTTCACGCAACAGTGAATCACCATGAGACAGTTACAGACTTACAGGTTTTCATGCTTACGTTTCAGTCATACAATGATCAAGTGCCCATCCCTCCACCAGTGCCCATTTTCCACCACCAATGGTCCCAGCATCCCTCCCACCACCCCCACCCTGTCCCCTTCACCCCACCCTGCCTCTGTGGCAGGGCATTCCCATTTGTTCACTTTCTCTTTTTGGTGTTGTGGTTTGCTACAGAGGTATTAAGTAGGCATCTTGTTCGGTCCATAGTCTATTTGTTAGAGCAGGACTGCCCCGGGCGGGGCCAAAGACAATGAAAACCATGTATTTTTCACTCAGGCCTCTGCTATCTGCTTGCTCCAAGTGTAATGTGCGGGCTCCTGAGCTACTACCATAAAAGAGTGTAATCTAAACAGATAGCCTCCTGGCCCGGGATCAGCCCTTGGACCCGTGGAGGCACTTACGCAATTGTGACCTGTTAATCTAAAAGCTGGACAAGCAGATGGGCCTAATGGGATTGGAGGGAGAGGCATGTCAAATTATGAACTTATTGGCTAGGAAATGCACGGGCTCTGCTGTAATGGTCGATAAAGGCCTATATAAGATCTCCTTTGGAGAAGCTCGGGGTCTTGCCCAACTTGCTGGACCTGCCTGTCCATGTAGGCGGCTGGATCCTGGCTAGCCAGTCTTACAATAAACCCTGCTTGCTGTTTGCAGTCTCTGGAGTCTCTTTGTCGGTAAGGGAGATCTCGATTCGTGCCCTAACAATGGGACTGTGTGAAATTGAAGTGTTTGCATGGCAAAAGAAACACTGAATAAAACTAATGAAAGTCAACTGAGAGGGAGAAAATATTCCCAGTCAACACATCAGGTACCCTGAATACCACCAGAAGAGAAGGAGAGAAATAGATAAAGACACATAAAGAAGAGAGAACACAGTCTTGTCCAGAGCAGAGTGGAAGAAAGTGCCAGTACACATCCCAAGCAGGGATTATAGATCATTTCCCCAGAATGGAACAATGCACCCTAAAGAAAGTACACATCTTGTGCAGATCCGTGGGCCCAAGAGGCAAGACACCTTTTCTTCTGCCAAGTTATATACTTTTTTCCAAACTGCTCCCACACCAAGCCACTGCTATGGAGGTTTCCAGGAAGGAGAGCTTGGAGTAGCTGATGGTATTTGGATACCACTGCCTGGGGCTTTGTCTCTGGTTTGGAGCCCCTTCTGCCAAGGGTTCCTACTGCCTCTCCTCCCAGGAAGCCATCCCTGCAGCTGACCTGGAATTCTACATCCTGGCCTCTGATATGGGTATTTTGTGTCAGACATTCATGCCTTAGGGTTAGTTGAGGTTTCCAGAACATTTTTCAGAATATATATGACCAGGGCCCTCTTCTCTTCCTACCTACCACAAAACTATTAATGCATCTCTTTTCCTGTTTTAGTGAAGAAGCATCATGAAAGCTTTGTAACTGTATCTCACAGTGATTCAATTAAAAAAGAGCAAAAAAAAAAAAAGAGAGAAAGAAAGAAAATAGATTTATGGAGAAAGAGAGGTAGAGGGAGGAAGGGAATAAAAATATATTCATTTTAATCACTTCACGTTTTCTTTTTGACATTTGTTGTATGAATATTCGTGTGGTCAGAGGCGCTGAGACAAGGAACGCAGAAGAAATGTATTTCATGGAGGGCCAAGGTTCTCTCTGACTCTTGGCAAAGGTAGAGAGCCTAGTGATCTCCTTTTATTGATCATGGTACCTCTAAAGGGCACAATACAGTGACGTCACCAAAGGCATCAAAAGAAGTTACAGGAAGAACATTGAGGCAGTAGAATATGCATTATTTCCTTGCATCTGCAGGCCAGTAATCTTGGCCTTCGGAAAGAAGATACAAAACCAAAACTAGGCCCACACCTGAAATCTATATCCCAAAGACTAGGCTGGGATCAGGCCTGGCTAGCACCTGAGATCTGCATGTCAAAGACCAGCCAGGCTTCTGTGAGAAAAAGAAAACTGCCCCTTTCAGTATACTGAAATTCTTTTCTTTTTTTTTTCTTTTTTTTTTTCTTTTTTTTGGGTCACACCTGGCGATGCACAGGGGTTACTCCTGGCTTGCGCTTAGGAATTACCCCTGGCCATGCTCAGGGGACCATATGGGATGCTGGGATTTGAACCCGGGTCAGCCGCGTGCAAGGCAAACGCCCTACCCGCTGTGCTATCTCTCCAGCCCCTGAAATTGTTTTCTGAAGGCAGCCTGAAGGGGGAAAATGTTCCTGTCTGTAGTACAGTCTATGTTGGCTCGCCCTGATACCTCAGTCCATCCCCAACAGACATTGTGTAAAAGAATCATGAACTTTGCAGCACTGTTTACAATAGCCACAACCTGGAAAAAACCAGAGTGCCCAAAAACAGATGACTGGTTAAAGAAACTCTGGTACATCTACACAATGTAATACTATGTAGCTATCAGAAAACATGAAGTCATGAAATTTGCATATAAGTGGATCAACATGGAGAGTGTCATGTTGAGTAAAATGAGTCAGAAAGAAAGAGACAGACATAGAAAGATTGCACTCATATGTGGAATATGAAATAGCCGAGAGGTTCAAGCTTGCAATGATGCAATTTCTGGCAGATATTTCTCTGGACTTAGTTACTAAAATACTAAAATACAGAAATCCAAAACCGTGCGGCTGCTAGTGCGGCCACTTGATCTCATATCTGTTCATTCTCAGCAACGGAAAACAAATTATCAAATGCTTCTGTGAGGATCTGGCCCAGGACAGACCACAGGAATCTATTTAGCTTTCTTAAGACTCTTTTTACAGGAGCCCGCATTCTAGAATAACTTGATTTTCTGCCCCTGAGCAAGGAATTCAGATACAGGCACCCCGGTTCACAAGAAGGGTGGTGGTCAGACCAGATAACCAGACCCATATCACATGACCCGTATCTCAAGACCCAGAACTGCCCCCAGAACCGGGACATTCCTGAATATTGGCGCGAATACTGATCTCTAAAACCATAGGCTAAGGAGTGATGTCCTTTTAAATGGACTGGTTAAGAAAGTTTGCAATATTACAAATCTATTGGCTATGAAATGCGCGGGCTCTGCTGTAACGGCCGGGGAAGGCCTATATAAGATCTCCTTTGGAGAAGCTCGGGGTCTTTGGCCCAACCTGCTAGAGTGTCCGTGTAGGCGGCTGGACCCTGGCTAGCCAGTCTTACAATAAACCCTGCTTGCTGTTTGCAGTCTCTGGAGTCTCTTTGTCGTTATAGGGAGATCTCGATCCGCGCCCTAACAGCTTCCTTTTCAGGAGGTCCGACTTTAGGGGGGAGAAATTCCAAGTAATAATAGTGAGTTTTTTTGTTGAAATATTGAATGTAATCAAAGTAAAGTGAAAGTAAAGCGTAATTTATCAGTTACACAGGCGGGGTGGGGGCTGGGGAGGTGGGGAGGTGGGGAGGTGGGGGGGAGGTATACTGTGATTCTTGGTGGTAGAATATGTGCACTGGTAAAGGGATGGGTGTTTGAGCATTGTATAACTGGGACTTAAACCTGAAAGCTTTGTAACTTTCCACATGGTGATTCAATAAAAGAATAAATTAATGAAAAATTTTGTTTTAAAAATCATGAACTGATAGCATGCACTAATAGCCAAAACTCACATTGTAGACCTAGCTTGCTGGCTTCTCAGAGAGAATCATCTTCCTCCAGTGAGTGTGTAATTTTAAATGGTGGTTACTGCTAATCTACAGTGTCAGAAAAAGGATCTAAAATATCTCACCACATGAACTTAGGATTCCTTGGAAAAGTTTAAATCTTTTAAGATCAGAAGGAAAGGCACAGGCACTGCTGCATCTTCCCAGAGGGGACAATCAGAGCTGTTGGCAATTTGTCAAGGAAGGGTTGCGCAGTTAGGGGGGTTGCATCTAAAAAGGAACAATGGACCGAGGTGGAGGGGTAGAGGCAATGTGATGGTAGAGATAGAGTGATATCATTGCATGCCTAAACTAAATTAGTTTGATTGCCCTGGTATTCAGAGGTGCTTTCCCCCATGAACTGTCAAATCAATAAACCTGTAGGTTTCCTAAATTTTTTCCTATGCAGATTAAAAATGGCTAATTGATAGAAACTGTGCTAACTGCCAAGCTTTGGTAAAATGTGTCTTTTTCAATTTTGAAACAATAATGCCCAAGAGCCCTTGTACTTTAGCTGGACTCTTGATGGATGTTCTAATGATGGGGAAGACTTCCATAGCTCACTGTCTCTTCAGAGAGCCCAGATCTGGGAATTGACTGGGTCTCTGAAGCTTGCGCCAGGCACGTTACAGTCTAACCAGATACCAGAGAGAGTCTTCAAAGGTCTCCTATCAGAATCCAGACTTTTCCACCCACAGAGAAGAATTCCACTAGATTTCTTCTTTCCCAATCTCTGCAGGGAAAAAAATGCAGTTTCACTTTTGGGTCTCAGAGATGGAAGAAAAAGAAAAGGTACATTTCTATGCCAGAAGCAAGACAAATGCCAGTGAACCCACTGGACAAGTATTAAGAAATCCGAGAAAGTAAATTAAAAAAATTTGCATCCAAGGTATTTTCTGGGCCACATGATATTCATCAACTATTAGAATCAGGGTTCGAAAAACTTAGACAACAATGGTCTCTGTAGACTCATTGTTATAGAGGCTACACTGTAAATCACAATTTACAGTGTAAATCACAATTTCCTACCCCAGGAGTGAGACTGCTAACATTACGGGGTATGGGATTTTTATTTCAAACTTGGTAGAGAACAAATACAGGGAGCGATTATCAATAATTCTGAGTTTGCACGAAGTGCTCAGATCATAAATAGGACCATAAAATGATTGATAAAAAAGCAAATAACTATTATTTAGTATCCCCTAAATCCCAAATTCTGTATGGCATCACTACACAAAACTCCTCACTTCATTTCTTAAATACTAGAATTTTATTATTTTTTTGTATTTGGGTTTTTTGTTTTTGTTTATCTGTACTATGTTCAGCAGTGCTAAGAACTTACTACTCCTGACTCAACGGTCACTCCTGGCAGGACTCAGGGACCATACTGAGTGCCCCGGACTGAATTCAGATAGACCATATGCAAGGTAAGCACCGTACTATCTTTCCAGGTCCTTACCTTCCCACTTTCGTACAGTATTTTGAAATATAGCATAATAGAGATATGCCATCAAGCATATATATGTAAAGTTTAACAAACATTAGAACTATCAAATAGTCAACAATTGGGTCCAAAATAACTATTAATCAAAACATACCATAATACCATGTTTACTTCCCAGAAGTACGCTCATTATGATCCACTTAATCTTGCTTTGCTTTTGTCAAGTTTGTATAATCTGTGAATGTAGCCATATACAACATAGATAAGTATTTTCTCCTTTAAGTCTCCCATAAATAAATGTGAATTTTCTTGCTTCTTTTTCTAACATGAGTAATTTCTAACATCATACTCATAGATCTTTTCTATAGCAGTTGTTCACTTATTTTTATTGTATTGTGGATTATGTTTTTTGGATGGAACAACTATGTACTTACCCATCTAATCTGGAGAGTCCTTGAGTTATTGCCATTGTTTTATATATATGTATATTGCTATTGTTTTATATATACATATACATGTATATGTATATATATATATTCATCTTGGATCTTTGATTCTTTTTCAGCTGAATTGTACTAATATTGAAATTGTTTGGAAGCCTGAAGATTTCAAATTATTACATTACCTATGTTCAGCTTTGAATCTTAGTGTCCAACTGTTATTCAAATAGATTTTCTCATGGTCCATGTACACAAGAAATCAATTTTGGCCATTTTTGATATTTTAGAGTTTCATTTTGAGGATTGGAGTCCTTAGGGAATCCAGGGTACTATCTCATGATCTCAGCCGACAGATGTGGAGATTCAATGCAAGGGCTACAACGTGGTACCGCTCAGGACATGTGGCCCCGGAGAATTCAAGACACATCAGTGGTGTTTAAGAGCCTCTAGAGCCACACCCAGTGATGCTTAGTAGACCATAAGGACCTAGGTTCAGACCTGAGTTGACTACAAGCAAGTCATGTGCCATAACCCTTGTATTATCTCAACATCCCCATACCTTGTCTTATGTTCCGCCTGTCTGGAGGACATGAGAAGTTTTTCATAGAATCTTTTGCCTGTATTTCTCTAATTACTAATGAGGATAAATAACCAGCTCTGCAAAAATTTACTTTCCAAGGGAATTTCTCTATTTGAAATATTTTCTTAGGTATTTCTTTTTTTCTATAAACTTTTGCTTATTTATTTGGTTTTAAAATACTAAAAAATGTATTTTAAATAAGCCTATTTTCAAGCATGCTTTGCAGATACTTGCATGCACGTTATAGCTTCTTGTAAAGCCACTCTGTATGTGATGAGTATATGACTGTTTTCTTAAAAAAAAAAAAAAAAGACCAAAAGTAGAAATTAAATATTTCTCAGAAAAAAAAGGGGGAGGGGGAATTGGTAAAGAATGAAAGTAAAGCATTCTCATTTGATTGCAAAACTGAAATTCTCAAACTGGAGGGAATGTTGAAGCCAGGGGGTAAACAAAAGAAGAGATGAAGTTGGCGGTGGGGGTGGGGGGTTGTAAAAGTGGATTAGAAGACATATGACAGGAATTGAGGTTCTGGGATGTTTTAGTGGTGAAGGTACTTGATTTCACTCCTAAAAACCATGAGTGTTAACACTATCGTAACCTACATCCAAAGAGTAAACAGATAAAACTTTTTATCTCAAAATAGTTATATCCTTAGTTCCAACAAAGCTCCAGTTGTTGATGGCATAATTTAGAGCTCCTCTTTTGAAAAGGTATTAAAAGGCAATTTGTGAGCCAGAATAGAAAACATCTTTCCAAAATTTGGGCTCTTTAAGCCTAGTGGTTGTTGGGAACTTCTAATTAAAAAATAATTATGTCTTGATCATATAATGTACGTCATGGTGATTATAGTGAATAAACTTGTATATTTTAAGGCAACTAAAAGAGCTTGCCTGAAAGATTCTCACTACAAGAAAAATATTTTGATTACAAGTACATGGACATTAACTAGACATTTTATCATAATTATTTCATAATATATAAGTTTCAGATAAGTGTTATAAAACAAAACTAATATAATGTCATATCAATTTAAAATCTATAATTAGCATAAATTAGAAAGCTCATGATATATACTATTCATAATTGTGTTTAATTATGGTAAAACTCTATAGCCAGATAGATGGTTTCATGTGCTTCTCTTGAACAGCTTATGGACAGACAATGGGAAAGAAGAAGCCCTTGGCTTCACAGCTGCAGCACAGACAGGCTCTGAGGTCAGTGCAGGATGAAAGTTCACAGCCAGACTTTCCAGTGATTACAGGAAGTGACCTAATGACTGTCTCAGAGTCAGAAGACTCCAATCTCAGAGACAGAAACTTGCAGGTAACTGGGAATTATGGGCAGTTACAGGCAGGTGTTACAGAACAGGAGAAAGAAGTATCCATCAAAGCTCTTCCAGAGAACTTCAGGAGTCAGTGCAGGAGCCCTGTAGAAGAGACAGTGATGAGCATATGCACCCTGAGGAAGGAACCTCTTTCCTACCCTTAGAGAAATCAGACCGAGAAAGCTGAGGGCCATGTCACATGGTCTTCGCCTCCCATGACATATGAGTTAAGATCAAATCATCTAAAAAAAGCAAATGGCAACTAAAAGATCTGCTCTGATGTTTGGGAAACAGAGAATCTGCTCTGATATGCCGGAAGCAGAGAAGTTATCTTGCTGAAGGATATGAAGACTTCAATATTTTTTATAAATCTAATTAAAATTCAACTTTTTTACCTCTAATAGCTACTTTCACCCTTTTTTTTTTGGGGGGGAGGGTGGGGCATACCTAGTAGTTTTCAAAACTTACTTCTAGTTCTATGCTCAGGGATCACACCCAGCTCAGCTCTGGGATTATTTGGGTACTGGAAATGGAACCCGGGATACTAGAGTGCAAGACAAGGCAAGCACTTACCCTCTATACTAATCTCTCCACCCCAAATGTTCACTCATTTGTAACTACACACAGGAAGTAGACACCAATATGTGAAACACTGTAGGCAAAATTCTGATATCTAACACCCAAGCTATATCTCAGACTGAAGTTTCATAGAAAGATCCGGCCAATGTGTGTCCTCTTCTGAGGGAACAAGCTCAGCAGTTTCTACAGAAACTAAGTGTAATTCTCTACTAACTGTTGGTTTTGTAAGGGGAAATGTGTCACAAGTTGAGATCACTGTGTCTGGATATGTTCACCTCACACTCTTTCCTCTACTTATGCCTTCCCATACCCCACATTGAATGAGAGTAAAAAAAAAAAAAAAAAAGTACCTGTTGGCAAAGGCCCATGAGGTCCTACGAAAGAAAATTAGGGAGAGAAAGGTTTCATTACTCCAATAGACAGTTTCTCATTTACACCAAACAGAAGTGAAATTTGGAACACAGTTGGATTTTTATTCTTCCCTAGCCATCTGCTACAAGACCTTAAATTAAACTTAAGGTACTACTACCAGAAACTAAATTCCCTGCCCCCCACATTCAAGGAATAAAACTGCCACTAGAAGTTAATGTTCCAACCTTCTTCTTTTCCTTTCCTTTTCTTTGTTTTATTATTAAGTTACCATTAGTTACAAAGTTTTTTTATAGTAGAGATTCAGGCATATCATGTTCCCACACCAATTCACACACCAGAGTCAACTTTCCTCCACCAATGTCTCCAGGTTCCCTCCCTCCCAGCAATCTATCACCTTGACAGGAATAGTTTCAAGTTCGGTTGTTGTATGGAAATCTCCTGATTACAGTATCGTTGACTGAGTAGCTTACATATATACATACAACAGACTTCTTTTGCTTTTTGGGTCACACCTGGCAATGCACAGGAGTTACTCCTGGCTCTGCACTCAGGAATTACTCCTGGCAGTGCTCAGGGGACCATAAGGGATGCTGGGATTTAAATCCAGGATGGCTGCATGTAAGGCAAACCCCCTACCCACAGTGCTATCACTCCAGTCCCAAAACACACTTCTAATTGAGGGGAGGTAACCGAGTCTGAGCCTTACTAAAAAAAGGTTTATAGATAGAAGCCACTGAGACTTTGGAGAATGGGAAAGTCCTGGAACATATTCTACATGTTACATGGCAAACTTTAACTATCCAAATCAGACTCCAAAGACATCAGGAAGTTTTTTCTGACTCATTTCACCAGCGGCACAGCCTCCTTCCATTCAGGGTCAGCAGAAAAAGGGCCAATCTGGAGGCAGAATCTCCATGAATAGACAGATTGATGCATAGCTTATTTTCCTCATTTTCCCAGATCAATTTACCTTTCTTGTTCTTGTAACGAATGAAGAGGCCCAGTCCAAGGAAGATCAACCCCAACACAAATCCTCCAATGCCACTCAGCATCTTGCTCCGGGCAGATTCAGACTGGGCTCCTAGGGGGAAAAGTCTGAGAGTCAGCATTTGCCCCACACCCCATGAGGTCTTCTCTGAGGATCTAGAGTCTAACTTGAGTATGAAACAGGAGATGTCAGAAGAACCTTGTTTTTCATTTTCACCACTCCCTATAAGATGAAAAGGCCCACTAATAGATTCTTAGACAGTGAGCTGATGAGAAAAGAAGGAAGTAGGGAATGAATTCTAGCTCCCTGATGTACTTTTGCCCTAAGGCCCCAGTTATGAACTCTAAGAGTCAATGTTTCAGAGCTATCAGAGCTGGATTCTGGGACCACAATATGGGGAATAATCTCCCTAATAACTGGAAAGAAAATGGCATCATATTTATTCTGATGTTCTTGTAATCCAGTTTCCTGTAGTTTCCATCCAGCTCACTAATGATGTCTGAAATCAAAAATCGACACATGCTCCCACCAACATCAAAGAAAAGATCCAGCTTTGTGACTGACCTCACAGACACACTGGCAGCTGACTTACTCCAGGATGGCCAATCACACCGTGGTGCAGATCTCTAGAGTCTTAAGTGGATTGGGGCAGAGAGTGTCCCCACCTTGCCAAAGCCCAGCACCCCACCCATCCATATCCAGCTCCCACTGCAACCAGAGAAATAGCCCAGCTTCACAACTGGTTTCAGAGAGATGCCAGGAGACACTGGCAGTTCCAAAGCTCCTGAAGCATGCTGCTGCCTACCATGTGACACGTCCAAACTTCACAGAACTGACAGCCCAGTAGGAGCACAAAAACTTACATGGGGATAATTTGTAGAAGTCCATTGAGCTTAGTGAGTGAAACTAATGACACAGAAATCTCAACTAGCATTTGTGAACTGTCTCTGTCATCCCGTTGCTCATCGATTTCCTCGAGCGGGCACCAGTAACGTCTCCATTGTGAGACTTGTTGCTACTGTTTTTGGCATATTGAATACACCATGGGTAGCTTGCCAGGCTCTGCTGAGCGGGCAAGATACTCTCATTAGCTTGCTGGGCTCTTTGAGGGGGGGAGGAATCGAACCCGGGTCTGCCACGTGCAAGGCAAATGCCCTAACTGCTGTGCTATCACTCCTAGTTTGCAAATTACAAATAAGCATTGAAATAATGTTTCATACAAAAAAAATAAAGAATAAAATTAATTAAGCTAGGAGAAGCTGTGCCCATTGACTTGAGATGCCCATAGTGACAGGAAACAAACTATCCCTTACGCCACTCCACTGTGATGGGGGTCTCGAGGCTGGGGTGCTCCACTTGGCAGGTGTAGACATCTCCACGCTGGGGAGTCATTTCCAGCATCGCTATGATCTGGAAGCTCCAGTCCCCATTCCTAATAAGTGGGGTGGATACAACTCCTGCTGTTTCCTCCTGCTCGTTCTGGAACCACCGGACATTGACTTGGCCTGGATAGAAATCTGTCACCAAACAGACCAGCAGGTTGTGGTGGTTTAAAGCCTCTGTCCTGGATGGGTAGACGGTCACCTTAGGTTGTGCTGAGAAAAGCAACAGACATAAAAACACATACTGAGATAGAGACCAGGCAGCAGATCATTCCAAGGGGCTGAGTCCTTTCTTGGTACCAAAGTGAAAAGATCCCTAGGATCCAGATCTTTTTTTTTAAATTCTTTTATTAATTCACCATGTGGAAAGTTACAAAGCTTTCAGGTTAAAGTCTCAGTTATACAATGCTCAAACACCCATCCCTTCACCAGTGCACATATTCTACCACCAAGAATCACGATATACCTCCCCCCTTCCCCCCACCTCCCCAGCCCCCCACCCCGCATGTGTAACTGGTAAATTTCACTTTACTTTCACTTTACTTTGATTACATTCAATATTTAAACAAAAAAAAATTCACTATTATTGATTTGGAGTTTCTCCCCCCTAAAGTCGATCTGCTGAAAAGAAAGCATTTGGTAATTTGTTTTCCATTGCTGAGAATGAAGAGATATGAGGTCAGGAGGCCGCACTAGCAGCAGCATAGTTTTGGATTTCTGTATTTTAGTAACTAAGTCCAGAGAAATGTCTGCCAGGAATCGCAACATTGTAAATTTGTACCTCTTAGCTACTTTATATTCCACATATGAGTGCTATCTTTCTATGTCTGTCTCTTTCTTTCTGACTCATTTCACTCAGCATGATACTTTCCATGTTGAGGATCCAGATCTTTTATTAGGATCCAAGCTTAGTCAGTTTGTTAGCTTGAATAAGCACATTAGTTAGTTCACAGTACCAAGAGAATTACTCTGTTGATACTAATAGCCTTACAAAATTAAGCACTTTAAAAAGATATATTTTATATTATATAGGTCATAAGATAATATTTTATAATAAACATAAACTGATTTTCTCTTACCTCAAGACAATTTCTAGTAACCAAGGTGAACTAGGATATAACACAATGCTCTCAAAATAGAGAAGACAATCGCAATTTTTACTTTCTCCTGCTGCTGTGAGACTTTCAACACTCTCATTACCCCAGGAATAGTGACATAAACCAAGAAAGAAGAATAGGTACATAGTGGTTAGCGTTGTATGGAAAAGTATAAAGCTAAATCCCTCAAATTATATAATACTTTAATGCAGCGACAAGTCTTTAAATTTGAATAGACATTTCTCTTTTTTAATATAAGAGTACTACTATATATTCAGCCATTGATTAAGCTGAGTGAAGCAGGGATGAACTACAAATTCCTTTTTTAAAATTTTTTAAATTGAATATCCATGACCTTGACCATTACAAAGCTGTTGATAATTGAGTTTCAGTCATACAATGATCCAGCACCCATCCCTCCACCAGTGCACATTTCCCACAACCAATGTCCCCTCCTTCCCTCCTACCATCCCCCACTACCTCGCCCCCACTGCAATCTTCCCTCTATGGCACTTTCCTTCTTACTCCCTCTCCTTTACCTTTTGTGCATTATGGTTTTCTATTCAGGTACTAAGAGGTCATTGTGTTAGTTCAGGGCATTCAGTATTTTTGTTGGGACAGTAAGGCTGGAGTATCTTTTTAACTGGGTGTCAGTGTTGGGGTGTGATGTGACTGCTGATGTTTCTGCAAGTACAGAGAGGTGCGGGGCGGGGGGTGGGGGGGAGCGGCTAACCCACCCAGACCCAAAACAACCTGAAGATTTCAGTCACAACACCTGCTACCCATCAGCAGATTATGTCTTGGTGAGGTCCATCCTGAGACTGTAGAGTCAGACCAGGGTATGGCTATGATTTTGGATTGTAGAAGCGAAGAGCTGCTGAGGGCTCTGCTTGGGCAGGCACCAGCTGACCTTCCCCTCTCTGAGTTACCCCAGTCTGTTCAGCCATGTGCGAATGCAAGACTAACTAAGGCCTTTTATCTCTTTCGAGGTTTATATCTAGATCTCTGAAGCAAAGCTGGTAGTAGAGCTTACAGGGTGGAGCTGGAGTTGGTTTGTGAGGGTGACTGTCAGTGCTTCCAAGAGTATTGGGAAGAGTGGGGGGAGATAGCCCATCCCAACTCTGAGAAAGCCTGGAGATTTCAGTCACAAAACACGAATACCCAACTTTTCAGCAGATTATATCTCAGTGAAGTCTGTCGTGAGATGGTGGAGTCCAGATATGGTGGTGATTTTGGATTGTGGTAGTAAGCAGCTGCCAAGGGCTCTGCTTGGTCTGGCTCCAGGCTGACCCGACCCTCCTCCCCATTTACCCAAGTCTGTTTAGCTAAAAAAATGCAGGTGTTTTTGTTTTATTTGTATCTCTTTCGAGCTTTATTTATGGGTCTCTAAAATAAGGCCAATAAATGAGCTAGTAAAGCTGAGCCAAAAGTGGTTTATGGGCATAGTTCCCACATACCTAACTTTTGGGCGTTTGATTTCTTGAGAAACTTGGTCCCAAGTTTTGGGGGTCCAACCAAAGACACAGTTGGCAATTTGGGGGGTATCAGGAAGCTTGTTTGTTTTGCTTTTGGGGTCACACCTGGTGATGCACAGGGGTCACTCCTGGCTCTGCACTCAGGAACTACCCCTAGCAGTGCTCAAGGAACCATATGGGATGCTGGGAATTGAACCCCGTGTCGACCGCGTGCAAGGCAAATGCCCAACCCGCTGTAGGGCGTTCGCCTTGCACGTGGCCGACATGGGTTCGATTCCTCTGCCCCTCTCGGAGAGCCCAGCAAGCTACTGAGAGTATTGCGCCCACACAGCAGAGCCTGGCAAGCTACCTGTGGCATACTGGATATGCCAAAAACAGCAACAATAAGTCTCTCAATGAGAGACGTTACTGGTGCCTGCTCGAACAAATCGATGAGCAATGGGATGACAGTGACAGTGACAGGAAGCCTGAAGGCACCATCAGGCTGCTAATGCACTCGCCCCACGGGCACAGGATGACCTGCAGGCGTCACCATACCCATTGAATATGCATTTCTATGTCACACATAGTAGGACAACAATCACAGTCACCACCTTTCATGCAAAGCAATGCATCTCAAACAGGCCTCAAATCCAACAGCATTTGAGAATAAAAGCACATCTAACATGCTGCAGGTCAGCTTTTAGTCTAATCTTGGTTCAGATGCCATATTTTATGCATTTCCCAGAAATGTTTCTATTATTAAGCTGCCATCACTTTTTATATGATATACACATTTTTTCATTTGCTTGTATATTTATTAATTAATTCAACTAATAGAAATTTGATAAGCACTGGGAACTCAGAAACAAATTATAGAATTCACAATCTGGAAACAGAAACAGGAAAGCTATTTCAAAAGTTTATACTTTGGGGGGCTGAAGCGATAGGGCTTGTCTTGCAGTCAGACATCATCATGAATGTTTTCAGTAAAACTCTATTTTGACATTTTTGCGAGGTTGATGTGGTTACTGAGAACATGACGTGAGCCTGGAAGTATAAGTAGGACTTACACTTCTAGCGGCAGCTGGTGATCTCAGCTTCCCAACAGAATGTCATAATTTTAAATTAAGCCTTTCACTCTAATTTCGGTTCTGCTTCCTTGTTTGACTAGAATTGTAGTCAGGTATATGGATTTCTAAAATATTTTTAACAGATTTGGTGTAAAAAGATATGCAACCATTTGTGAGAAAAATATTAACTTATGCAATGTTATAGAAACAAATATTTTAGTACTGTATAATATTAGGATGTAGTCAGAAGAAAGTAAAGGAGGAAAAAGTATGCCAAAGTTAGGTGAACTTGCGTTGAAAACAAGTATTAATCTGTACATTTTAAGACTCCTGAGAGATTGTTATTTTTCACCTATCAACATTGAAATATAGGGAAGAATATAGTCTCAGAGGAGAGGTAGGGGAGGGAACCTTGTGCCCTCTGGTGGCGCTCACGCTGTAACAGCGCCTCAAAGATAAATTCCTGCTTTTAGGAACAGACCAGACAGGGTTTCCGGTAAGAACTGGCTTTGAGGGGATTTTGTCTCCACGTAGATGGCGGAAAGAACTTAATGACTTGATGTACTGAGGGTTTCAAGACTCGGTGAGGTCTGCCCTGCGGGAAGGTTCCCGGCTGCGGGAGCGAGTCCCCTAAGGCCCCCGGGCCCCGCCTCTCCCCGCGGACACGCTCCTGCCGGTCCCCTCGGGCTCCGCGCGGGTCCGGGTGCGCCCCCCGCCCGACCCCCGGCCGAGACTCGCGCCCGCGGCCGCGCCCTGCGCTCACCTCGCTGGCTCGAGGACAAGGGGGCGTCCATCTCATAGTTGTGTCTGCACAACCAGTCCTGCTCCGTTCGCTTCTGCTCCAGTAAGTCCTTCTGTGAGTTCCAGTTCTCGGCGTCCGGCTCCCCGTGCTCGGTCACCGCCACGTACTTCCCCACGTCGCTGTCGAAGCGCACGAACTCCTCGCGGTTGTAGATGTATGTGTCCACGAACCGCACCCGCTGCGTCCCGTTGGTGAAGTAGCACAGGCCCTTATTCTGGAACACGACATTCCCTGCGGGAGTCCCCGCGCGTCAGGCCGGGCGGGGACCCAAGGGCCGGGCGGGCCACTCCGGGCCGCAGGTGGCAGATGGGATTCGAACCCCTGAACCCAGCCCGAGCCCGCGAGCCCGCCCGGACTGGAACCTGCTCCCGACACCCGCAGACCCCCGGGCCCTCTTTCCTGAACTCCAGGCCTTTCCCGAAGGTGTCTGGCCAACCTCGGATGGGGGTTGGGGGAAAGCTTGTCTGGGATCCACGAGTGTAAGGAGGGAGAAGCACTGAGAGTCTGGGCCCCTGGGGTTAGAGAAAGGGACCTCGCAGGGAAATTCGTTTCCCCCAGGATCCCAGGAACCTCAGACACCAGAATCCACCTGAGCGGGGCAGTTCAACGGAATGACCAGAAATGTCAAAAATTAATCCTGTCCCTTTCCTGACAAGGATGTTTCCTTGGTTCCCGGCAAGGGGCCTCCCTTCGCATCTCTCCGCAGCCGGAGGTCCACAGATTTCTGTCAGAGTAGAAAGGGTTGCACTACCAAAGTCTTGCGAAGGATTATTTTCTTTTTGAGAAGAATATAAGAGAGGCTGAAGGAAGCGAAAGCACAACGGGTAGGGCGTTTGCCTTGCGCGCCACGGACCAGGGTTCGATTCCCAGCATCCCATATTCACCCCTCCCCAGCACTGCCAGGAGTAAATCCTAAGTGCAAAGGCAGGAATAACCCCTGTGCATCACCCAGTGTGACCCAAAAAGACAAAAAATAAATAAAAAATAAAACCACAATATTTCTGATAGATCAATTGGATTCTGATTAAACTATGCTAATTTACAGCTTGTATAGGTTAATTCAAATAAACTCACCATAAGCATAATTGTATAAAAAATGTCCAACCTACACATGGAGAGTTAGAAAAATTAGAAGCTAATTTATATCAAGATACTAATGTTGTCTGAAATGATTTCTCAACATGTATTATTTTCCTTCTTTGCACTCTCCTTTCTCCAAATTTAGTCCATTGCAAGTTCAAGTCTCTGGATCCCACTCAATTTCCTGTTTGATCACAAAATCCCAAAACCTTCAAAGTCCCATTGGGGTCAAGTTCACTCAAATACCTTGAGTTTGCCTCCATGGGCCCTTGCCGTAAATCAGAAATATAAAGCCCCTTTCCTCAGCACCTGAGACTACTGCAACCTTGTGTTTCCCCAACCTAAAAAGTGCCACAGCGTTTAGTCCAAGCAAGGTATAGGGGACCCTGAAATCACACGTCCTACTCTGTGTTCTCCAGAGAAAATCGTTGATTTTTTAAAAAACATTCTGTATTTGCTGGCAGTGGACACTCCCAAGTGGATGTGTTTCCTCTCATGAACAGCCCCAGATTCAAATCAGTGAAATGAGGACTGCCCTCACCTTGCCATTAAAATAAGAATTCCAACGAGGAAATTTGTGAGGAAAGATTGTATCCTAAGATCAAAGATTCCCCCCCCAAACCCAAAGGTCTCTCATCGCCTTTCCCCCAAGGCAGTGACTATGGGGTCTGCACTTACTTGGAGTGTCTCTGCCTTCAGTCACCGGAGTGCTCCACACCACTAGAGTCACCATCACAGCTGCTATTCCCAGGCCTCTAGGGATACACAGAGCCATCTTCCAACACACACTCTGGGAACAAAAGAAAAACTTATTTTAGTCAACACAGCTCACACCTAATGAAACTGTACTGACTTCAAAGAATTAAAAAACCTATGAAGGCTTTCAAACACCATAGGATTGGAGGATACTTAGCTAAGAAACCAATCAGAACTGGAGGCAAAGCACGTCATTTGTCTCTAGGCAGACATGCTTTCCAACAGTGCCCGATCCAGCACCAGCAGTGGTGCTTCAGTTTTGCATTTGTCTTCAGCAAATCGCACCATTCAAAATAAAGATTTTCTCTCAGTGATAGATGATTTAAAGAGTGAATACATTAGGGGCTTAAAGCACCAAAATAGAAAAATGATTCAAGCATATAGTTTTATGCTATTTATTTAAAACCTATTTTTTATAAGAGAACCAAACAAGGGTCATAATTCAGGAGGAAAACAATATTGTGACAGAAATGTTCACCTCCATTTCTTAGGCACTCTAAGAAAACTTAAGTTGTGAGAAGAGCAGAGTTTTTAGAAGAAAATGGTTTAGGTAGCTGTTTTCTCAGCAATGTGTTTTGTAAGTTAAATTATTGAATCTCTTTTTGACTCAGGCAACTGTGAATTAACGATCATGTTTCATGCATTTTAGATCTAGATATTTATGTATGAAAAGAGCAATGTAACTGATTTCATAAGGCAAGATTTCTGTCATGTGTATCAGGTTAATATGGGCAGCAAGAAATCAGCAAAAACAATGGACACCTAACCTGGCTGACAAGTGATTCATTATGCAGAAACTCTATTACATTTCCGTTTTTTAAATGAAAATATTTGAAAACTCAGTTGGCTTAACTTCTATAAACTCTTCATCATCATAAATCTTCCCAAGTCATATAGCAGCTTCATCTGTTGTCAGCAGAGGAACAACTCAGAAATTGTCAGTATTTGTTTGAAGAAACAAAAGATGTAGAGAAAGATTTCCTGGGCTCTGAATAGTGCTAATGAAGGTACAAAGATTTAAGTTTCAGATTGCATTGTGCCAACACCAAGTACCAAATAAAATATTATCAATTTTTTAAAATGATGCAATTATTGGACTGGGTACAGCACTTGCCTTCAATCCCTTGTACCCTATCTTGTCCTCTAAGTCCTTACAGGAGTGATCCCTGAGTGCAGATCCAGAAGTAAGATCTAAGCACTGCTGAGTGTGGTCCCCTAAAAATAATGATGGTAACATAATAATGTATCAGTTTCCTTTGGCCCAAGATCACAGAGCTAAATGGTAATTAAGTGATTGGACCAACCCTTGGCAAGAAATAGTAAATAAGGCAATAAATATATCCCTCTTCCTTTTCCTACCCCTCTTCTGTGCTTTAGTTCCTTCTCTTAAAATAGAGCACAGGGAAGCATTTTGCTAGGAGTTGAAGTTGAAATCACAATTCCAGATGCATAAATCTACTATGTAATAATTTTAAATCAGTTTTTAAACATAATTATTAAACATAAAAAGCACACTCCTAACTCATTAAATACAGGACATTTTGACATAAATTTTTAAAATGTGATACAATTTATGAAAGTAAACTTCATCCTTTTAAAGTAATACATTTTGACAAATATTAAAATTACCACCACAAACAGGATATGAAACATATTCATGGCCAGAGAATCAACTGTGATTGATTCCAACCATTGACCGTCCTCCAGGGACTAGGAGGACTGGTCAATGGTTGGAATTAACCACAGTGGAGAGGGGGGCAGAGGTAGCTAAGATAGAAAAAAGACCAGTGTGACAATAATAATGGGAAATGATCACTCTGCACAAGAACTGAGCATTAAATGTAGACAAAGTCATATACCTGATAAACTTTCAGTATCTGTATTGCAAACCACAATGCCCAAAAGGTGAGAGAGAGGGTGGGGGTAGTGGGTGACGAGAGGTGATGGGAGGACAACTGGGGACACTGGTGAATGGGTATTGAATGGGTAAATGGGTATTGAAACACAGTATGACTAAAACCTAATCATGAACAGCTTTTTAATTGTCTATCTCACAGTCATTCAATAAAAAATCTTTTAAAAAATGTACCCCATAAATGTCGAACATAAGATTGATATATACTGAATGTTATGCTAATAAAATTAATTATAATGCTCAAATAAATAAATAAATTTGAGTGATGAAAGGGAAATAATGTATATTCAGATAGAATATAATGGAAGAAGAAAGAAAACAGGGGAAAGGCCTTTGATGGTAGAAACTGATGACTCCAAATAGAGACAGAGCTTTACTCAATCAGACACCAGGGTCCTAAAAAAGATTTTAAGCAGGATAATAGATAGTTACTTTAGATAACAAGCTTTATTTTCAATTTGGAATGTGACCTACATGTGAATTGATTGCTGCTGCTTAATATTTGTTATATCTGACAGTGTACGAAACCCTGAAATATTCAAAGAAATTTATCTTTTTCCTTCTCTCTTTCTTTCTTCTTTCCCTCTTTTTTCTTCTTCCTCTCAAGTTTGTGTCAGAAAATAAAACATAACACAGAAAAATAAATTTTTTAATAAATAAAATTTTTAAAGACAGAGACAAAAAATATAGTACAGGATCTGAAAGAACATAATAAATTTATAAGCAAAAAAAAAATGAAGGGGTCAGAGAGCTACTGTGGAAGTTAAGGCATTTTCCTTGCATTCACCTACAGACACAAACCTGGTTTGAATCACTAGCAATATGCAAATGTCATCCTCTGAATCCCCATGCAGTACCACTATATGTGACCTCAGAGCACAGAGCCAAGAGTGACCCTAGGCATCTGCTCTCCAAAATATCAAAAGAAGAGGCAACAAGAAATTTCCAACAAGAAGTGGCATGCAAAGACAGTAAGTTATTGCTGCTTTGGGTACACAGTTTCAGAGCATCTAACATGAAACACAATAGGCAGTACTCAGGTCTTACTCCTCTCTGTGTGTCCGGGAATCACTCCTAGTGGTGCTGTAGATAAAACTAGAGTCTGCTGCTTATGAGGCAAGCGTCTTAAACCCTGTACTCTCTCTAGTCCTACTGGACATCCAGGAGCAATGATATATCAGAATATGGGTAACTCCAAAACAAGAATGGTACCATGGTGGGATGGAGCACTATCAAATTCATCTTTGGAAGTGACTGAATGGAAGGTAGGTCCAACAGCATCTTCACTACTACTTCAAAATATCTAAGAATGAACAGAGGTCTCTGATCCAACACCTCCTGCCTATTTTAGGGAGGAATTTTCTCAATTCTGTCCTGGGACACTGATGAAACTGCTTCAGGGCTGGACCGATAGCACAGTGGATACGGCCTTTGCCTTGCACTGGGCCAACCCGAGTTCAGTCTCTGGAATCCCATATGGTCCTCCTGCACTGCCAGGAGTAATTCCTAAATGCAGAGGCAAGAGTAACCCCTGAGCATCGCTGGGTGTAACCCAACAAGAAAAAAAAAAAAAAGAAGAACCTGCTTCAAAATTCGGGGATTTCCCTATCTTTAAGATATTTTCACACAAAATTAACAACTAGTAACAAAAGTATCATCTTAGAATCCTTTTTCTGAGTGGTTAAAATCTCAGCTCAAAGACTCTGGGTTGTGGTTGCTTTACTGCTAGCTGTGTTTTCTTGAGCCACTCAACACTCTTTACATTCCTCTAGAATTCTCTGCACTGTTCATATTCCAGCCACAAAACTCAAGCTGTAACTTTTTTCTGTAAAATCAAAAAACGAGTTAAAAGAACTGTTTGCTGAGATGGCTGGGGGCTGGGGAGTGGAGGGGAGGCGGCAGTTGTACAACAAACAGGGAGTTTACTGCATGCAACACACCAAATGGTTCCCCATGCCCCACCAGGACTGATCCCTGAGCACAAAGTCAGGAAAACGCCCTGAATACAACCTGGTGTAGCAAAAACAAAACAAAACAAGCAAACAAACAAATATGTGCTGAGTAAGTAGAAGACTAGAAAAATAATCATTGATCTGAGTTAGGATAGAGTAGGAGCCTCTCCCCATGGGACATCCTCTGTGCCCTCAGAGTGGAAGAAAAACTTTAAGACTACATCATTGTGACAATTCAGGAAGAAATAGGATCTTTGATCAATGATCTTAAATATAAACATAGGAATCAACAGAAGTAACATATAGAACCTTGTTTTTTTGTTTGTTTGTTTTTTAGGACATGACCCATTAGTGTATTTTGTTAGGGGGAGAGGGTTGGGCCAGATCTTGCAGTGCTCAGGGGTTACTCTTGTCTATGGCTCAGGAATCATTCCTAGTCTGTTTAGGGGACCGTATGGGATGCCAAGGATTGAACCAGGTCAGACTCATACAAGACAAACACCCTATCTGCTGTACTATCTTTCTGGCCCCCACATTAGTGTATTTTAATACATTAGTAGACACATTATCTTTTTTTTTGTTTGTGGGGAGGGCGGGGGCAGAACAGGCAATACTCAGGGTTTACTCCTGTCTCTATGTTAAAGGATTACTTCTGGTGGTGCTGTAGCTCAAACCAGTGTAAATTCCATTCTTTTATCATATCTCCTAACCTTTTTCTGTAAGTACATTTAGAAAAATATAAGCAAGAGTCTCCATGATCCTCATTTCAGAAGAATCTACAATAAGTCAACCCATTGGCAAAGAAAATATAAGCAAAAATAGACAAGTGGGATTATATTAAAATAAAAATCTCTTGAACTGCAAAAGAAATGAGGCCTAAAATAAACCTAAGAGATTTGTAGAAAATCAAATACATAAAACACTTCCAAAACTCAGCAACACAACAACAAATAATAATAATCCCAATTTAATAAATCGGGAAGCAGAAAACAAGCTACAACAAGCAGATAGCTGACTCTGGGATCACAGAAGAAACACCAACCAGGACAACAAACTCAACCAACACCATGGTGGAAAAAGCAGGTGAACTCTGGGGCTGGAGCAATAGTGCAGCAGGTAGGGCGTTTGCCTTGCACACGGCCAACCTGGGTTCGATTCCCAGCATCCCATGTGGTCCCCTGAGCACTGCCAGGGGTGATTCCTAAGTGCAGAGCCAGGAGTAACCCCTGTGCATTGCCAGGTATGACCCATAAAGCCAGAAAAAAAAAAGTAGGTGAACTCAACCACCCTCTGGGATACAGCCTCTAATGCTGCTGTGAAATTGCACTCCTCCTGCATATATCACACTGAAAAAGATCCCCTGGGCCAGGGCAAAAAATTCAAGATAAATAAAAATAATTACACTGAATAACTTCAACAGAGATTGAAGAGAGCATCAAAAACAGCTGGGTCACCCAGTGAGCTCCCTGGTGGTGGAGGTCACAGCAGTAATCTGGAGAGACTCATTCCCAGTGTACAAAAGACACAATGGAGAAGGCACACAGAACCCCACCACATATTGTGAAAAAAGATAGCCACCCAAAAATTCAAGTACAATCCAGACCTTTCAGGTAAAGATTTTTAAATGGAAATGTAAAGGATGTTTAAGGAGCTCAAGAAACAATGGAACAGACCATCAATAAAACACAAGAGGTTGTGAGACCAGAAGTGAGGAAAATCCAAGTGGAACTAAAAGAATTTGGCACATGAAATGAAAAATTCACTGGAAGGTTTTCGGCAAATAGTCACAATCACTGAGGACAAACACTCACAGTAGCTGAGGACAAAATCAGTGAACTACAAGATGAGATGCAGATAACCTGCAGAACATGGAAGGATATGGGAAAAGGATTCAGACTAAATGGCCACAAGAGAACTGTGGTGGGGCTAGAGCGATAGCACAGCGGGAAGAGCATTTGCCTTGCACATCGCTGACCCGGGTTCGATTCCCACCATCCCATATGGTCCCCCAAGCACCACCAGGAGTAATTTCTGAGTTCAGAGCCAGGGGTAACTCCTGTGCAATGCCAGGTGTGACCCAAAAAGAACAACAACAACAAAAAAAACACAAGACAGCTGTGGAATGAATTCAAGAGTAACAATATAAGTATCATCAGGGTGTCAGAAGATAACCCAAATGAAGAAGTAACAAAGATATCATTGCTAAGAAGTTCCCAGAATTGAAGAATGCATGTATCCAGACCCAGGAAGCCCAAAGGGTACCAGTAAGAGAGATTCAAACAAAAAGACCCCAATACACACCTCAACCAAAATGATGAAAACCATAGATAGAGGTAGAATATTAAAAACAGCAAAATCAAAGTAATAACTTACATACAAAGGGGCAATAATAGGATTTACTGAAGCTCTACCAAATGAGGCCTTCTAGGCCAAAGACAATGACAGGATATAGTGGGGGGCAGGCCTCAGTTAAACAATGAAAGTAACACCTCACTTAGAATACTGTACCCTGACAATTTCTCATTCAGATTTGAAGGAACAACACACAACTTCAGAGATAAACAATAGGTCAGGAACTTCATAGGCTTAAAAACATCTTTACAAGAACCAGAGGGGCTACTGTAAGACAAGATGCATCTCACAAGTACATTAAACTGCTATAGAAATATGGTGCAAAACTCCATTATAATACTCTTACTCAATGTCAATGGCTTAAATTCATCAACTACAAGACACAGAGTGACAACATGAACTAGAAAATTAAATCCAATCTTCCGCTGCCTACAGAAAACACACTTGGACAGTAAGGGCAAAGACTCAAAGGTTAGAAGACAATATTTCAATAGAACAACCCCCACAAAAAGACTAGGATGATCACACTAGTATCAGACAAAATTGACTTGAGGACTAAAATGGCCATAAGAGACAGAGAGGGTCATTTCTTAATGATTAAGGGGTAAATATACATATATATATATATATATATATATATATATATATGTGTGTGTGTGTGTGTATGTATGTGTATAAGAGCTCACACTCCTAAACATACATATACCTAAGGAAGGACCAGTGAAATATTTAAAACAACTGCTAATAGACTAAAAGGAAGACACTGATAGAAAAACAATAATAGTTGGAGATTTCAGTGCTGCTCTACCACCATGTGTAGGTCAAGTAGACTAAAACTCAGCAAGGAAACATTGAATATGAGGGAAGAAATGGAAGAGAGGGGCTTAGTAGATATTTATAGGATTTTTAATTCCTAAAAAGCCAAATACACATGTGACATTCTCCATGATAGAACACATGTTAAGCCAGAAAACATACCTCTATAGAGGCAAGAGGATATAAATCTTATCAATTATTTTCTCAGACCATGAAGCTCTGAAAATAGAAGTTAACCACAAACATAAATGGATAAATAACTCAAAAACCTAAAAACTAAACAGCTTATTACTGAACAACCAGTGGGTCAGAGAGAAAATAAAAGATTCATAGAAACAAATAGGAATGAGGACAGTTATCAGAACCTGTGTGATACAGCAAAAATGGTATTAAGGGTAACTATACAAGCATTTTTCTGGAAGGAAGAAAGATCTACATAAATAAGCTAACTGCACAGCTTAAGAAACTGGAAAACAATCAACAAGAGGAGCCCAAAGCAGGCAGGTGAAGGAAATAATTAAATTTAGAGCAAAAATTAATGAATTAGAATAAAAATCACTTGTATCACTTGTCGTCCCGTTGATCTTCGATTTGCTCGAGCGGGCACCAGTAACGTCTTCATTTGTCCCTGTCGCGAGCTACTGCAGCCCAATGATACCTGCTCGCTCCAGGAACAGGAAGAGCCTCAAATAGTCCATTCAGAGATTTGACGAAGAAATCTCCGAATGCAGCAGCTATGTGTACCTGGGTCGAGAAATCAACATGAGGAACGACTTGGTGCCAGAACTGCGCAGGAGGAAGAGAGCAGCGTGGAATGCATTCAAGAGCGTGGAAGAGGTGGTTAAGAGAACGAAGAACCTCTGACTCCGGGCACATCTTTCCCATTCCACCGTTCTTTCTGCACTAACATATGCCTCAGAGACCTGGTCCTACGCAAATAGGATGAGAATGCTATTAGGGTATCCCAAAGAGGAATCGAAAGAGCTATGCTGGGAATATCATGTCTCAGTCAAGTGAGAGAAGGAGTCCGGAGCTCTGACCTCCGTCGACGGTTAAAAATCAGGGATGCCGTCTCGTTTGCTAGGGCATCGAAAATCAGATGGACCGGTCATGTAATAATGCGATTCAGAGACGACCGCTGGACTAGAGCTGTTAACGACTGGATTCCACAGGACATCAGAAGACCTCGTGGCCACCCACCAACTAGATGGTCAGAATAAAAATGTACAGAAGATTAATAAAATCAAGAGCTAGTTCTATGATAGATGGCAAGACTCACCTAGAGAGTAAACCCTAATTAACCAAATTAGATATGAAAAGAGAATATCACAACTAACGTCGGAGAAATTCAAAGTATCACCATGGATTACTTTGAAAATCTCTATGCCACTGAACAAGAAAGCTAGAAGAAATGGATAAATTTTTGGACTCCTATCATCTCCCAAGGCTGAACCAAGAAGATGTGGAATACCTGAGCAGGACTATTGCTATTTAGAAAATTAAAATGGTAATCAAAATTCTCCCCAGAAATGAAAGCCCAAGTCCAGATGGATTCCTCTAGAGAGTTCTTTCAAACTTTAAAAGAAGAGCTACTGACAATACTTTTCAGATTCTTTCGGGAACTTAAGGAAACAGAAACATTCCAAAACAATTTCATTGAAGTATACACATTACCTTTGAAATCAAAAGCAGACAGAACAAAAAAGGAGAATTACAGACCTATATTCCTAACAATGAGATGCAAATATCCTCAACAAAATACTAGCAGCAAATAAAATCCAATAGCATCAAAAATTTTATTCACCACAACCAAATGGGATTTGTCCCTGGGATGCATGAATGGGTTCAACAAATCAATCAATATAATGCACTTTTTCAATACAAGAAAAAAATCATATCATATTAATAGATGCAGAGAAAGTATTTAGCAAGATCCACCACCCATTCATGATGAAAAAAAAACCCTCTCAATAAAATAGGAATTAAAGGAACTTCCCTCAATGTAGTCGAGGTCGTTTACCACAAACTCACAGAAAACATTATACTGGTTGGGGAAAAATAAAAGCCTTTCTCCTAAGATCAGACTGAAACAACTTTGCCCACTTTCACTACTTTTATTCAATATAGTATTGGAAAAAATTGCCATAGCAATTATGAAAGAAAAATATATTAAAGGCATCCAGGTAGGAAAGGAAGAGCTTACACTCTTATTTGCAAGTGACATGAGAGCATATCTAGAAAACACTAAAGATTACACAAAAAAGCCCCCCTAGACACAATAGGTTTGTGTAAGTAAAGTGTCAGGCTACAAAATTAGCACACAGAAGACCATGACTCTTTCCTAAATGCAAATAATGAAATAGAGAGGTATATTTTAAAATTCCATTCACAATTGTTCCTCAGAAAATCAAGTATCTAAGAATCATCTGAACTAAAGAGGCGAAAGACCTATACAAAGAAAACTATAAAACATTTCTTAAAATAAAAATAGCACAAGGAAATAAAAATATATGCCCTACTTACCCTACTCATGGATTGGGAGGATTAACATAATCAAAATAGCAATACTCGCCAGAGCATTATACAGATTCAGTGCAGTCCCTATAAAGATACCCATAACTTTTTCTTTTTGCTTTTTGGGTCACACCTGGCAATGCACAGGGGTTACTCCTGGCTCTGCACTCAGGAATTACTCCTGATGGTGCTCAGGAGACCATATGGGATGCTGGGATTTGAACCCGGTCGGCTGCATACAAGGCAAACGCCTTACTCACGGTGCTATGACTCCAGCCCCAAATATTTTTCAAATAAATAGATCAAACACTCCTGAAATTCATGAAGATCTATCAGTCCTCCCCCCCAAAACATCAAAGTAAGCCTCAAGAAAAAAAAATGGAGGCATCAAACTGTACTATAAAGTGGTATCACTGTATCACTGTCATCCTGTTTTTCATCAATTTACTCACGCAGGCACCAGTAACTTCTCCTTTTGTCCCAGCCCTGAGATTTTAGCAGGCTCTCCTTACTCGTCTTTCCCATATTGGAGGCTTTTCCAGAGTCAGGGGAATGAGACCCGTTATTGTTACTGTTTTTGGCATATCGAATACGCCAGGGGTAACTTACCAGCCTTTGCCTTTCGGGCGGGATGCTCTCGGTAGCTTGCCGGGTTCTCCGAGAGTATGATTTGTTGCCGACTGTCTGAACCCCATCAAATGTGGTATGGTAATTATGGAAAATGGATAGGGAGTGTCTTGTGATGTGTGAAAAATGGTGGCCGAGGCAGGTAGGAGAGTGTCAGCCCTGGGCAAGGGGTTCAGAGACGCTGCGCCCAGTGTCAGCGATGAGCAGGCAGAGGCAAAGTGGTCAGGGAGAGTGGTCAGGGAGAGTGGTCAGGGAGAGTGGTGGGCTGAGAGCTGGCTGCTGGGTATCTGGCTCCCGGCTCATTCTCAGAATCCTGCTGCTGCTCCCGTGTTTCCCAAGCTCTGCCAGTCTCTCGGCTCAAAAGATTCTTGAGACTCAGCAAGGTCCGGCCACTTGCCTGTGTCCATGCAGCATCCTCGAGCCTCTGACTCCCTTGACTGACACAAACAGAGGGTGGAGGGAGTGAGTGGAAAGGAAAAATAGAAAAAAAAATTTCTTTTATTGTTCTTTCACAGCTGCTTCTCCCAGAAGGGAGCATAAAATGAGGCCTTCGGACTCTGCTGTAGGCTGTTTTCACTCGGGGCACCCCAGAGGGGGGACAGGTGAGAGCCCTTCCTGCCCCAAGGGACCCAGCCCCGGCAGCCAACCTCCACTACCCAACACGCTGTCACGCTTCAGGCCTCTTTCCACACGTTCGGGTGAGCCTCACATATGGTGAACATATTCCTGGACCATGAAAGCGGCCATGCAACACATCCCCATTGTTATGCATACTAAGTAAGGTCAAAGTATTTACTTTTTCTGAGATACTTTCATCATTATCTCATTCAAATGTCCCCCCAAATGACTTCCATTTCTCTACCTGGCTAGAGAATTATTTTTGTGATTAACTTCTATTTGGGGATTAAAAGTCATAGATACTACAGCAGATAGGGTATTTGCCTTGCACGTGGACAACCTGGGTTTGATCCCACGGCATCCCATATGGTCCCCCTGAGCACTGTCAGGGGTAATTCCTGAGTGCAGACCCAGGTGAGCATCGCCAGGTGTGACCCAAAAAGCAAAAGATAAATTTATTAATTAAAATGTCATATATACATGTATATAATAATAAGCCCCTCTCTGCCATGTCTTCCTTCACATCCAATATTTCCATGCTGAGTTTTAGTCTGAAAACGTCCCAGTAGTATTTTCTTTAACTATTGCCTCAAAATCAGAATTTTCTTCTTTTTTTATTAGTGAATCACCGTGAGGTACAGTTACAGGCTTATAAACTTTCATGCTTGTTTTTAGTCATATAATGATTGAGTACCCATCCCTCCACCAGTGCCCATTTTCCACCACCAATGGTCCCAGCATAAGTCAGAATTTTCTTTCTTGCCTTTTTTCCATCTTCTGCTATTGTCTGGAGATTTTCTGCATCTCATCTTGGAGATCACTGATTTTACCCTCAGCTACTGTTACTCTACTGCTAAGGACTTCCAGTGGGTTTGTTTTACCTGCCAAACTTCTTAGTTCTACATTTCTGCTTATAGTTTCTTCATTTCTGCTCTCATATCCTCTTCTGGTTTTGGCTGTCTGTTCCATTGTTTCTTTGAGCTCCTTAAACATCCTCAACATTTTCTCTCTAAAGGTCCTCATTAGAGAGATTATATGGCTGGTTATGACTGATTGAGTCTTCAGAGCTATCATCTGTTCTCCCTAAGCATGGTGGAGTTCTGTGCTGCTCTCCCAGTGTGAATTTTGCAGTGTGGAAATGTTTCTTGTATTTTGGTGTGTGACTACGTGAATAGAGTATGTCTTTGTATGATCTCAGTGAAATATGAAAAGGTAATAAAAGAACTTGCTTCATAGTGACCACACATTTTTTCAATCACCGTGAGATACAGTTACAAAGCTTTCATGTTTGAGTTTCAGTCATACAACAAACACTCATCCCTCCACCAGTGCACATTTTCCACCACCAATGTCCCTAGTCTCTCCTCCCCCATCCCATTCCTCCCCCTGCTTCTATGACTGACAATTTATTTCTCCCATACTCTCTCTCTCACTTTCTCTCTCTGTTTCACTCTCTCTCTTTCTCTTCTCTCTCTCTCTCTCTGTCTCTCTCTCCTTTTTGGCATTATGGTTTGCAATACAGATACTGAGAGGCTATCATGTTTGGTCTTTCATCTACTTTCAGCACACATCTCCCATCCGAAACTATCCCTCCTACCCTCATTGACTTAGTGATCCCTTCTCTATTCCACCTGCCTTCTCCCCCAGCTTATGAGAAAGTGGCCACGCATTTCACAAGGGGTCCTGACCTGGGAAGGGAAATGGAAATCCTGAAGGCCACACAAATAGGCCTCCAATGCCCTGATGACTCCGTTTCTTGGAACTGGGGCTGGGCAGAGCCAAGCTGCAGTGGCTCACAGCTTTCCCCTTCTCCTTTGCAGGGAATCCTGACCTGAGGACAAAAAAGGGATCCTGAGTAATAGACAGGGCCTCAATAGCTCAGTACTTCAGTTTCTCAGGAATGGGTCTGGGACTCTGCCTAGAGAATTCTTTTTGTTCGTTTATTTGGTTTTTTTGTTTTGGACTTTTGGAATCACAACTGGCAATGCTCAGGGGTTACTCCTGACTCTGCACTCAGAAATTACTCCTGGAGATGCTCGAGGGACCAAATGTGATGCCGGATATCGAACCTGAGTCAGCCGCATGCAAAGTAAATGCCCTACCAGCTGTACTAGCACTACGGCTCCTGCCTAGAGAATTCTTATCTCATTAATAGTGAGAAAAGGAATAGAAACTTTTTCTTATCATTATTGATAATTCACAATATAAAATTTTAAAACAAACTTTGAAATTTAGTTTGGTACTTTCAAGTTTCAAAATTCCATTTTCCATAGTAACTTCATTGTTGCTGCTGTTATTACAGTGCTAAGCCAGGGATCAGGTCAGGTGCTGCTCTGAGATTATGCCCAGCTATGTTGATGGTGCCAGCTATCAAGTCCAGGGTCTTACACATGCAAGGCACATGCCCAATTACTGATCCACATTCCGAGCCCTCCCTATTATAACCTTTCAAAGATATATTAAAATGAGTACTGATTTATTCCTTGGACTTTCATGGGGGCTATTTTATTTCACGGCCACACCCAGTAGTGCTCAGGACTAACTCCTGATTCTGTGTTCAGGGATCACTCCTAACAGAGAGAGATCAGGGAACTCTATGGGGTTCCAGAAATTGAACTTAGATCAATCGCGGGTAAGGCAAGCATCCTACCTGCTGTACTCTATTCTTCAGCCCCTATTTCTTATTTTTATATCTGTTTTAACAAATCTAGATTAAGTGCAGAGCTAGATGTGACTTTCATTTGTCCCTGAAGTAAGGGAGTAGCTAGCAGTAGTCAATGGTAGAAACACAAGTGAGGCAGAGCTATTAACTTTCACTGAGATATCAAAATATTTTGATTGCTTGGTGTTCTTAGGCATGAAACTCAATCTTGTAAATGTGATTAAATAAATCTGAAGTATAAAGGACTATGGTCTAGTTAGGCCTAGATAAGAGGAAAACTTTCAGCAAAAACCTTACAATGAGGGAACAATTCATTGCCTCTAATGAAAGTATTAGTTTATTGTGGAGTCAATCAGTTGGAATCTCAGTAGGTTGTGAGTTCAAAAAATATGGGGGCACATAGTGTGCATTGCCTTCCGGGCCTCCCCAGCCACCCCGGCAGAGGAACAAAGATACTAGGGGTCTGGGGGACCCAGACTTATGGTCAAAATGGCCTACTTAGTGCAGAGCTGTTAGCATACTAATAGAACATCTGAAAGGGTTTGAGGTAGAATACTGCATGGAGGTATGAGTTATCAGTTACAGAGGTAAAGCATTTTGGCAGCGACAATTATTTTGGGGGCATTAACTCTCTGTCTCCCAGGACATCTATATGGCTTTTCTCATTTCCTATAGCTGTACATATTAAACAATCACATTTATTTCTTATTAATACTTACAGTTATTTGGATAAGCACAGTAAGAAATAAAGATCCCAAAACTTAGTTCTCTGTGCTCCGAGGGTAAGCAAGTCTTTTACTATAAATCCCAGTCTAAACCCTCAGGCTGGTTCAGCTTGTGCTTCCCATGGAGGTCCTGTCTTAAATCATGATGGCTTGCATCAAGACCATGCTTTTGTGCTTTCTAGACTGTCCAATTTTGATGCCAGGGTAGCCATGCTGCTCACCCCAGGTCCATCTCAGTCCCACAGAGGGACCTCCCTTTGTGGGGTGTTACGATCTTTGGCAACTAAAGACTGAGTCAAGTAAATATGATGGATCCCCAGGAGTAGATATATTTTATAGTCAATTAATGCCCAAATATTAGGAGCATAGCATTAACGATGAGCATCATTGGTCTTTTTGTGTCTAAGCAAAGAAAATTGCTTTACAGTAAAATATGAAAAGGCTATCGGGGAAATAGAAAAGCAAGCAATTCACTACAAATACGAAGTCCAGAAATGCTAGAAGTCTTGACTTATAAGTAATCCAGACTGACTTGAGGAATGTAACAATGAGAGATAAAGCAAAAAAAAAAGTTTAAAGATAAACTAAGGGAATTAGAGGTGCTTATAAGAGCAATGTAAGCTTCTGTGGGGGAAGAAAAAAAAGGCAATTCACTGATGAAGCCTAAAATACCCAGGGTAATATCCAAAAGTAGGTAACAATTGAGCTTTTAAAAAAAATCTAGAGATTGGGAGAGTATATGAGGGTCATGTGAGTTTTGGGGTCATAGAGCACCTTAAATCCCAGAGAAGAGGTGAGAGGAGGGGCATTGGAGGAGAGAAGAAATACAATGAGCTGTGACAGAAAATAATGCTAGAAGTGGAAACTAACATGAACAAATGGGACTACATTAAACTAAGAATCTTGTGCACATCAAAAGAAACAGTGACCTGGAGCTGGAGTGATAGCACAGCGGATAGAAGGTTAGCCTTGCATACAGCCAATCCGGATTTGATTCCCAGAGTCCCATATGGTCCCCTGAGCACCGTCAGGAATAATTCCTAAGTGCAGAGCCAGGAGTCACTCCTGTGTATTGCTGGGTGTGACCCAAAGAGCAAAAAAACAAAAAAGAAAGAAACAGTGACCAATATACAGAAAAAATTATTTACCCAATACCCATCAGATAAAGGGTTAATATCCAGGATATATAAGACATTAGTAGAACTGTACAAGAGAAAAAGAAACACTCCAACTCATCAAAAAATGGGGAGGAGAAATGAACATAAACTTTGTCAAAAAGAAATACAAATGGCAAAAAGCATGAAAAAATGCTCTACATCGCTAATTATCAGGGAGATGCAAATCAAAACAACAGAGATATCATCTTATACTACAGAGTCTGGCACACACCAAAAAGAACAATAACAGCCAGTGCTGGCATGAATGTGGGGAGAAAGGGACTCTCATCGTTGGTGGAAATGCCGACTGCTCCAGCTTTTCTGGAAAACAATATGGGCATTCCTCAAAAAAACTAGAAATTGAGCTTCCATATGACCCAGCAATAGCACTTCTGTGAATATATCCCAGTGGTGCAAAAAAAGCACAGTAGAAATGACATCTGTACCCATACATTCATTGCAGCACTGTTCACAATAGCCAAAATCTAGAACAAACCCTAGTGCCCCAGGAGAGACTACTGGTTAAAGAAACTGTGTTACATCTACACAGTGAGGTACTATGCAGCTGTTAGGAAAGATGAAGTCATGAAGTTTGCTTATAAATGGATGGGAGTGGAGAATATCATCCTAAGTAAAATGAATCAGAATGAGAGGGACATCCTAGAATGACTGCACTCATTTGTGGAATATAAAATAACATGAGACTAACACCCAAGGACAGTATAGATAAAGCCAGGAAGATTGCTCCGTGGTTAGAAGCCTACTTCATGAACTGGAGGAGAAGGCAGCTGGGATAGAGAAGGGATCACTAAGTAAATGATGTTTGGAGGGATCACTCAGGATGGAATATCTGTACTGAAAGTAGATAAAAGACCAAACACAATGGCCTCTCAGTATCTGTATTGCAAACCACAATGCCCAAAAGTAGAGAGAGAGTAAGAAGGAAATTGTGTATCACAGAGGCAGGGAGTGGGATGAGGTGGGGGTGGTGGGAGGGATACTGGGGACACTGGTGGTGGAAAAATGTACACCGATGGAGGGATGGGTGTTCAATCACTGTATGACTGAAACTCAATCATGAAAGCTTTGTAACTCCATCTCATGGTGATTCAATGCTAAATAAATAAATAAATAATAAAAGAAAATAATACTATATCACCCACTATTTCCACGTTTCTACTCATAGATTATCAGGCCTACAGTAGAACATACATGTGGTGAATGGGTCACAGGGGTCAAGTTCTTCTCCAGTTCCACAACTTTTCAGTCACATTTGTGTCCACAAGCTCCTCTCACTCTCTTTCATCTTACTCTTTACCTCCAAATCTAACAAACCTGTATCCCTACGTTTCCTTCCAGGATGCAACTCACAAACACAGTTTGTGTCTGAGGATGCACCTTAGTGCAGGCCTTGAATAATAAAGATGATACCCATCATGATGCCCACAAGACCCACATTCAACCCTAGAACACAGACTGCAATCTCAAGAATTTCAGCTTCTGTGAGGGGGAAGTACAGGAGATCAGAATACAGTGCTTTTCCATGCGTGAGCATCTCATTGGCAGGGGAAAGGCTTTTGTACTAATTGCTGAAACACTGAGTTTAGGAAGAGTTTTGTTACAAATACTTGAAATAATGAGCGTAATATAATGAGAATTTGGGTCTAAAAGATACAAAATTCTGGACCCAACAAAGAAAACCAGATACCAAGTAGGATAGAATTCATACGTAACACAGTGTTTCTGAAGTGGCTCATCCAGTCCCAAATGTTCACCTGAGAGCCATATATCATCATCACCATAAGAGAGAAAGGTGAGTTCACTCATCTTAAAGGGGAAAAATGACATTTGTATGAAGAAAGTTGGTCTTAGCAACACTTTCCATGACTGAGTCTCTATTTTCAATCATGTAACATTGATCTTGAGAAGGAAGATGTTGTCCACAAACAGATGAGGGTGTTGACCTCACCCAGCATCACATGAGACTTAGGGAGCACAGTCACCTCAGGAAAGTCTAGAGGGAGAAAATATCTTTGGAATGAATTGTCAACAAATATTCCCTGATGTTCCATATTCTATCAAGGGGAAGCCTTCCCACCCACATTTTCCCAGCTAATATGGAAGAGCTCCTATTTCCCTATTGTCTTTACTTTAGTCCCAAAACCTCTATCTCTGTAGGTGTGCTTATTAAGGTAGAAGGTCTATGACTTTGTTTTTTTTTTTCATTTTTTTCATTTTTATTTTTTTTTTTAAATTTTATCACCATGTGGAAAGTTACAGAGTTCTCAGGTTTATGTCTCAGTTATACCGTATTCAAACACCATCCCTTCACCAGTGCCCATATTCCACCACCAAAATCCCCGGTATACCCCCCGCCCCTCACCCCAACTGTATAACTGATGAACCTCACTTTATTTTCTCTTCACCTTGATTACGTTCCATATTTCAACACAAAACTCACTATTGTTGTGGGAGTTATATCCGCAAACAAGATAACCCTAATAAGGAGGCATTTGATAATTAGTTTTCCATTCAAAGATTGTATGTTTTCAGGTTTTAGAAAAGGTCGCGCGGCCGTGTTAGCGGCCGCGTGGCTCAGATCTGTCCCAGTCCCGAATCCTGGAGCCATGTTAGTTGCTGCTCAGTGTCACCAGGGTTCCATCTGGAGAAGGTGTGCTGGCGGCACCTCCTCCCTCCGGCCCCCCAGTGTTGCTGGCCCCGATTCGGGTCCGGAGCATTGTCCGGGCCGCGTTGCTCACCAGAATGCCTGCCGCTTCTCTGTGGATTGTGGCATCAAGATGGCGCCGAGGGTGGGTCGAGGGCGTGACTTCCGGCGGCCGGGACCACTCGGAGTTTTGGGCTGGCGGTCTATGACTTTGAAGGATTCAAGGATTATTATGTGGAAGTAGTGTTACATGAAAAGACATGACTTGTGAGATGAGAGAACCAAACTTCAGAAATTACTAAGAAAACCTTGGAATTTATATTCCTAGGAAGGAGAGAGCAAAATCTTGTATGAAGGGATAAATTCAGCAAAAAGAGTTGAGCACCTCCTGATGGTATCAACAGTAGCACTGGAGAGTTTAATCAGAACATCCAAGTTAAGTTTTGCTATAACCATGTTGCTCATGTGCATTGTGGATCAAAATTTCTAAGCTGGCTAAACATAGGCAGCTGCCAAATTGTTTTCTCCTGCTCCAGATCCATGTTGAACTCCTCATCTCTATTAAAGTCATGAGTGTACTGGATAAATGAACCTTAAAAAACTGGTAAACATTTGTATGTTAGGAGGCAACACAGTCAGCTGATGAGTATATGTGAGGAACAGGAAGATCAAAGACTAAGGGAAAGTAAAGAGCCTTATTAAATCAAGGAGCAGAAGAAATTGACTTCATACATTGTGGGATTCAACTTTGGCACAGTCTGTAGGTGAAATCCCCAGCCCCTACTTCCTCCCCAGCTAGAATCCAGTCTGTCTTTCTCTGTTAGTGTTCTAGGATGGCAGAATTTCACAGGCCTTGCCAAGTGGTTTTAGCTTCCCTCACCAGAAACCTAATTTAATTTTTCTGCCTCACAGTTTTGTCTCTTGAATTTTTTTTTTAATTATTGAATCACCATGTGGAAAGTCACAAAGCTTTCAGGCTTAAGTCTCAATTACACAATGCTCAAACACCCATCCCTTCACCAGTGCACATATTCCACCACCAAGAACCACAGTATGCCTGCCCCCCACCCTCCCAGCCCCTGAACCCGCCTGTGTAGCTGATAAATTTCACTTTACTTTCTGTTTACTTTGATTACATTCAATATTTTAACAAAAAACTCACTATTATTGTTTGGAGTTTGCCCCCCAAAGTCGGATGTCTCTTGTTTTTTAGTGAGTTAATGACATATTTATTATTATTATTCCTCTCCTATCATGACTAGCTTAGAAAAATACATTTATTTTTTACCCAATAATTCCCTGTTAATTTTTTATTTTTCTAAGGACGCATACATAAGATAATATTACTTTAAAATAACTTATTCTGCATGCTATACACTATAAGAATATTTATAAAAGGATGTTGTTAGTATTACAAAATTGTGTAAAATAAATATTGTCTCTAAGATCTCTAGTAAATATTAGTCTTCGAGGAGGACAACTGATTCCATCTGAAATTAAACAAATGAAATCCTTAGTTTTTGAGTATTCTGTCCTTCTTCACCACTGTCTCTACCTCTTCCTCTCTCTCTTTTCATGGAAAAGGTTACTGTTTTTCTTCTACTCATGATTAAGCTCTTATATCCATTGAGCACTCAAGTGAATGTTTGTCACTTACCACTCAGATAAGTGACAATGAACTTATCTGAGGGTACCAAAACAGAATCAAAGCCAGTGTAGTATGATTTAATCCAGTACATCTAATTGGACAATTTTGTTTAAGGTATATATAATATAAGCCTTTTACAATTTCCTCTTTTCTTTCCTCACTTACTGAATATTAGTAGGATGTCAGACATTTGGGAGGAAAAGAGCAAAACACAAGTCCATGTATCGTGAGAAACTTAATAAATAGTGAAAGAATTGGGTGTAGTACACTCTGTGAGTTCTGTGATAAGACTATCAACAGGTGTATAGTTGAAATACCTCAGGTAGAATAAATTGATTGCAATAAGTATATGAGAAAGTATTCATCATCACTGGTTACCAGGGAGAAGTAGATGAAAACAACAGTGAGCTCATCTCACCTCATATCACTGAAAATAGGCTATATCCAAAATAGCAAGAAACAACTTGCTTTTTGGTTTTTGGTGCTCAAAGGGATAGAGTTAAAGAAACGGGAGGATCTTGTGGTAGGGTTGTAAATTGGTTTATCCTCTTCGGAAACAGTGCAAAAACTTCTCAAAAAACAAAAATAGAGGGGCTAGAGTTATAGCACAGTGAGTAGGGTATTTGTTTGCCTTGCACACGGCCAACCCGGGTTCAATTCCCAGCATCCCATATGGTCCCCTAAGCACTGCCAGGAGTAATTCCTGAGTGCAGAGCCAGGAGTAACCCTTGTGCAGCTCTGGGTGTGACCCAAAAAGAAAAGAAAAAAATAGAGATATCATAGAATCCAGCAATTCCACTTCTTGCCTATATCCCAAGGATACAAAATCACGAATTTACGAATATGTCTACATACCTATTGCTCACTGCAAGAGCTATAAAGAACCCAATGTCCAACAACAGATTAGTGGACAAAGAAATTGTAATACATAGACACAATGGAATATTGCTCAGCTATAAGAAAAGATAAAATCTTGCGGTTTTCTAGAATTTGGAATAGAACTGGAGTGTGTCATGTCAGTGAAGTGAATGAAGTGCAAAAGGACAACGACAGACAGTAGATGATCTCATTTATATGTGGGGTATGAAGAAACAAACAAGATAAAAGGCAATGAAAAATGAAAGTAAATCCTGAGATTCTACTAAACAGCATAATTCTGCCAAGTGGAAGCCAGAGAAAGGGGAATAAAGGCAAGAGAAGAACCAAAAGAGACCTAGAGATTCTAGTAGAGGGATATTGGCAGTCTGGTGGTGAGTAGAGATTGCTGGTGCGTACATTGTATACTTAAAGCATAAATTTTTGTCAATTATTTGTCTATATCAAATGTCTAAAAAACAAATTTTGTCTAAAAAACAAATACCTCAGCTACCAATCAAATTTTATCTTTCTTTCATATTCCTTGATATTTTTCAGGGGTCTGTTTTATTGTTTTATCTTTTAGGATTTCCCAGACATAGCTAATGCTTTCTTGAAGTTCTACTTAGAATCATTTTAGCTAATTTCACTCATTAAACATGTTTTGGTCCATATAGTGTCCTCTAATGCTTCTATCTTGACTCTCTCCAAGTTATCTAGTTCTCATCTGGCTCCTCCCCTGAACAGCAAGCCCCCTCCATTGATTATTTTAAAGATCATCTTATCTTTTCCATGAATTTTCTTAATTCCTTTTATCTAACACAAATATATGCGATTTTTCTTTTCACATGATTGGGGGAGGGGTGTAAGCTATTTTTGAAGAACATTATAGACTGGACCAGTTGGAAACATTTTTTTATTTGTGCTTTTTTTTAGGTCAACCTCAGTGGTGCTCAGGGTCTCCTCAATGTTCACGGATCACTCCTGGCAGAGATTGGCAAACCATGTAAGTGCCAGTGATTAAACCCACATCAGTCACATGATAAGGCAAGTGCCCTACCTGCTGTAATATTGCTCCAGCCCTTGAACCAATTATTTTTATGGCATCTGCTAGGTCCTCCATACTGTTCAGCTGCGGACCTTTTGCATTCCTGTGCTGCCTGTTCCATCACTAATCTCAGTGTCCTATAAAGAGAAGTCTTCATGTCTTGCATGTATTAGGTAACATGGTCACAGTAATGTTAAAGTTTGTGGTATTTATATTTGGTAATATCATGTCACATTATGGCACCCCCACCACTACCAACGTGCCCAGGACACTCCATTATTGTTTCTGTGTCATCTCTAGCGTGATCTTCATATTCCATGCCCTGCACTGTTTCTCAGTTTTGTAATCCAAGGCCAAGTGGCTAAGACAGCATGTCCTTTTTTCTTTGAATCTCTAAAACACCATGTTCAGAACAATGTACTAAGAGCTATTGCTATTCTTCAAGGGAGACTGACATCCATAGAGGTAGCAAAACAGTGCAAAGTTAAGGATTAACAAAGATTAGAGCTGCACTGGTTTGGGGCCTTCAGCTCTGTCGTTTGTGGTCTCTTTCCTCCAGAAATATATTAAAAGTCATATTTTATGACCAGATATACACAAAGATAAACATAATTTAGTGTGGTTTAAAGAAGTTAAAATATCCTTTAAAAGTTGAAGGTTCTTCTAATGTTAGAAGAAAATTAAAACTTTTTTGTGGGACCCTCCAACCCTCATATACGGTGAACAGCATGCCACTGTTCCTAACAAGTAGAGCCTGACTATGGTACTCTGGTATGTTGCAGAAGAAGGAAATTGGGGAATTCTCTGATAAAGCAGACAAAGCTTATACTAAAAAAAAAAAGAAAAAACTAAATAAGCAGAAAGCAACCCTGGCTCATAAAGTAACTGAATACAACAGCAGCTTCCAATTCATTTCTCCCTTTGAACTTCTTGACTTTTCTACTTTGGATTTTACAAACAAACACCACATTTATGTAATATCATGAAAAAGATCCAGGGATGAATCCTGAGGACAGGGGGATAAAGGAATGTATGAAGAGAGGATGGAGAGTGGTGGTTACAAAGCAAAGGTAGAGATATCTAAGGGATTAAGTCATGAATCTGTGCTTGCCCATTCTCACAGGACTTCTTAAGATAGGGTGAAGAAGAGGTCATTGAACTGACAATCTGAGAAACTTACAATTTAATTCACCAAAATTTTCATCATAAAGTTCTCAATTTTTAAATTAAAAAAGACAATTCTTTTTTAAAAGAAAAAAAGAAGCTACATCTTAAATAGTCACTGTATCACTGTCATCCCTTTGCTCATCGATTTGCTCAAGCAGGCACCAATAACGTCTCCATTGTGAGACTTGTTATTACTGTTTTTGGCGTATCAAATATGCCATGGGTAGCTTACCAGGCTCTGCCGTGTGGGTGAGATACTCTCGGTAGCTTGCCGGGCTCTCCGAGAAGCGTGGAGGAATCAAACCTGGGTCAGCTTCGTGCAAGGCAAATGCCCTACCAACTGTGCTATTGCTCCAATCCCTTAAATAGTCAAAGCTTAAAAGTAATAATAATTGACATTTATATATCCATTATTTGCGAAACTTTTCTATATACCAATTTAATGTGATTATTTTTGAGGTGACATATGAGGCAACTGAAATAAAATGAGGACCTTGTGGTATAATAAACTGTCTAAAGGTATTCAGCTGGGCTCATCTATTCCCACTACCTGTGCTCATTTCCATCATAGAGAAGTATATAAATCTGAGATGAAAAAATTTGCCCATTTATATAAGTAGATAGATAGATAGGGTGGTGGTGGTGGTGGTGTGTGTGTGTGTGTGTATGTGTGTGTGTGTAGAAGTGTACATAGTTTTTAAAACTATTTACTCCAATAATTTTGAGTCAAAACAAATAACTTCAAAGGCTGTTTAGAGAAAATTGAAATTTTAGACACAAAATTGGCCCCAAATGAAAACATCCTTATTTTTGAGTAAATCCTGAAAGAAAGCATAGAGATCTTCAGGCTATATTTACAAAATCAGAGAGAGAACTATGTCCTTGCTGAATTCTGCGACAGCTCAGATAACACAGAGAGTGAGTTTATATTCTGGCTTTCTGAAGGGGGAACATTCATAATTTTTAGATGTTTTATATTGAGGATCTGATACTCTTGAATCCTATGTACTTCTATGCCAATTTTTTTTCTCACCACTTCCACCCCGAGTTCCTTGTTTCTCAATTATAGCTCCCACGTTCCTCAACTGTGCCCTCTCCTACAATGTCTTCACCTCCACGGGAGCTCAGCAGAGTAGTCAGGGGAAAGGCTCCCCAAATCAGAGCTCTGCTTAGCACCATCTTCTTCCTGAGCCTATGGTCTCAGCAGTTATTTTCCTGAGCTATCAAGCAACAGTGAGGACCAAACTGAGAAGGAAATCTAAAACCACTGAAACTCAACCCTGGTCAGGTTCTGACCAATAAAAAAATCCGCTGTGATGACACTGCAGTTGCCAGCTGAAGACTTCGTACTAAGAGGCCAGAAGAGTTAGGAAATCCCCTGTTCCTGTTCTGCTGTCGCTTCCACTCAGAGTGTGCCCAAAGGAATTTTCTATGGGAGGATGGTGAGGAGGGATTAAATCAAAATCTTCTCATACATGTGCATAACTACTGGGGGGTATGGGAGGGAGAGAGAGAGAGAGAGAGAGAGAGAGAGAAGAGAAACAGAAATTTCTGAGCAACCTCATGGATCGATGTGACCACTGTTACGTTGTGCTTCAGAATTTTCTTTTTTGTTTGATTTTGATTTTGATTTTGGGGGCAACATCCGGCAATGCTCAGGGTTCAACTCTTGGTTCTGTGCTCAGGGATCACTCCTGACAGTTGTCCAGAGATCAGTGTGACTGCTCCATACCATATACCATGGTCTAAAACACATGATAGCTTCTAATACAAGTCCTGAATTTAAAAAAAAAGACAAGACTGCATTGGAAAGTTGTCAAAATTGATTTGCAGTCAAATTGTAACAAGTAGTCATGGGATCAAGAGCGTCCAACCTGGGTTCAGTTGCCAGCATCCCATATGATCCCCTGAACCTACCCGGAGTGATCCCTGAGCATAAAAAATGCCCTGGACACAGCCTGTGTGACACTCCCTCCCCAACAAAAAGAAGAATTCTTACTGCATATTCATAGGTAAATAGGGACAGAAATTTAATATGTCTCTTAGGAAACACCATAGAGTAATTATTGTTTATCTCTTCAACCATATATTCAATCTAAGTATATATGCACAATGCACATATGTATTGGTGTAACTGCTAGCATAACTATTAGTGTAAGAAAGAATATAAAAAGGAGTTTGGTATAAAATGTGATCAAGATAAAAAAAATAAAACAATGTGTATCATGCCAGAGCAATAGTACAGCAGGTGGGGCATTTGCCTTGCATGCGGCTGACCCGAGTTCAATACCCGGAATCCCATATGGTTCTCCAAGTGATGTCAGTGGATCCCACTGGTGGCTCATGTGAAGTGGGGAAGAGAAAGATGGTCACTTTCTCCAGATCAGCCTCTGCCACCCGGGACCCAGGGTTAGTGGGTTCTTGTCTCATCTCGCAGAAAGGAATTTCAGGAGTAGACAAGCAGTGAAGTAAAAGAGTTTATTTGGAGGTTGTGAAGGAAAGGCATGAGAGAAAGTGGGAGAGAGTGGAGAGAAAATGTGGGCTTCTTCAAGGGCAGAGAGAGCCCCTAGACACATCGCAGCATTGGACACAAAAGCACAAAAGTACACATCTCAAGAGGGGAGATGCGGGCGACACGTGTGCTCGGCCACATGGGTGCATGCATGGGCTTTAGCAGCATATGCGTATGTTCCTTTGTTCAAGGTGGCCTTGATAGGGTTTCTCCAAGCTGCCCCCACCTGGGGGGTCAACCTAAGTCAAAGTTCATTGCTAAGGAGATTGCAAGAGGGGTTGGTTTTTTTCTTACAAATAATTTTTTTCCTGAGTATATTTTTGCTGAGTGTTAATTTTGTTAAGTATTGATAGTAAGATCCGATGGAATGTTCCTGGAAACAAGGATTTCCCCCATGTTGGGCCTGAGACTGCTTTTCTGCCCCTAGTCTTAGGGAAGCTTCTTCGCTTTTGGCGTTGACCCATGGCGTGTGTGTCCTTGTAGGGTGTGATTGCAGAATTCTGTGGAAGGAAGACTGTGAACTAAGCTTTTGCTCCATGCTGCCCCAGGAAGGGAAATGATGCAATTTCCAACTTAAATCTCCCTGGACTTAATTACTAAAATACAGAAATCCTAAACCACGCGGCCACTACCGTAGCTGCGCAACTTTATATCTCTTCATTCTTATCAGTGGAAAACTAATTATCAAATGTTTCCTGTCAATAGGGCAGTATTTTGGGGGGATAAACTCCAACAAGAATAGTGAGTTCTGTGTTGAAACTCCAACAATAGTGAGTTTTGTGTTGAAATATGGAATGTAATCAAGGTAAAGAGAAAATGAAGTGAAATTTATCAGTTATGCAGGTGGGGGTGGGGGGTTGGGATGATATACTGGGGTTTTTTGTTTGTTTGTTTTTGGGTTTTTTTTTTTGGTGGTGGAATATGGGCACTGGTGAAAGGACGAGTGTTTGAGCATTATATAACTGAGACATAAGCCTGAGAACTTTGTAACTTTCCACATGGTGATCCAATAAAATAAATTTAAAAAAAAAAAGAATTCTGTGGAAGGAGAAGGTAGGGAGGAAGCTGCATGAAGGCAGAGAGTTTCCTCATCTTAAACATCTTCAACAAATCAAGAACAAATTTGCGTGTTTATTACGTTTATTATGTTTTGTCGCACACCTGTGGTGCTCGGGGGTCATTCCTGGTGGGGCTCGTGGGCCTGGAATAAACCTGAGTTGGTCACATTCAAGGAGAAGTGTCCTAACCCCCTGTACTATTTCTCCAGCCCAAACCAGCAACAAACTGAAGCGAGCCGACTTTTCATGCACAAAAAGGGACAGTCAAGACGCTAGATTATCCATCAAATAACATTGCGTTTGGGAAAAATTCAAAAATTTAATGTTCCTAAACTTGATTTGGATTAGTTACAAAATCTTTGGAAATATTGTTCCGAGACTATGATGTGGCATATCACCGCCAGATGGCGATAGAGACCGAAACCGAAGTTGCATTTCTGAACTCTTGGGGCTGGAATCCCTTGGTCGGTTGCTAAGGGGCTTCGCCCACCTTGCCTTTGTACTCTAAAATTTTCATTTTTTCTATCTGCTAGTTTTAAAGGAGCGCTAGAGGATAAGGACTTTCTAAGAGCGGAGGAGGGCGACTCTGCAGGTCTTGCAGTTCTGGCTAATCTTGTCGTTTGTGATCAAAAGACCACCAGAGAGCAAAAAATAGGATTTGGAGGAGTCTATTGACACCGGCTCGAGCTGTCCTGCTAGGCAAGAGCAGCAGCCTCATGTAAAAGCACTATCCTTTTTTAGGAAAACTCTCACCCTGGTGCCCCAGCACTTTCAGAAGCATCTGCAAAACCTGTTTTGTCCACCAAGGTCCACATCCTGACGCCTGGTAAATTCAAAGAAGTGCAGCAAAGCAAACATTGTTACAGAAGCTAGAGAAAGAGGTTGTAACACGATTCCATGAAGCAACCAATCAATCATCTTTAACTAAATAGCTCTTTAGGATCCCAGCCCATTGTTCTTGTTTACAACAAAGATGTTACTAGTGCCCGCTCAAGCAAATTGATGAACAACAGGATTACAGTGCCACAGTTACTAAGTCCATGATGGGCTTTCTGGCCCTTTCGGGAAGTTCAATGTACTTCTGGAACGATACAGTTGAATCAGCTAAAAAACAAACTTTGAAAGTAATAAACTTCTTTGTTCTTTCCTTTCAGTCTCCCAGGTCCTCACTGCCAGGACACTGCCAGGTCCTCACTGCTGTACCTTGAGCTCTGACTCTCTCTCTTACTGAGGACTGTGACCTCCTATCTCCTGCCAGTTTGTAGTGGAGTGATAGGGGCCTGGATCAAAGATTAATTGAGTTTAATATTTTGCAAAATGTTCTTACAGACACAGTCCAAAGTCAGATCAATTAAAATGTAAGCGATAAAACAGCAAGTATATGGGTGCACCAGTTCGTCTGTGACTCACCTGTACTGATGACAGGACTAGGGCATGGACGGGATCATACACAGGGTATCTAGCTCAGTCTGTGTGGTTTGTAGATTACAACAAGCCGCTTCTGAGCTCCAGGAGAACAATAAACTGCCTATTAATCCAGCCTCTGCCACCTCAGGATGGTCTGGAAATTTAGGACAAATAATACGGAGTGGGGGATGGTGTAGACACTTTCCTTGAATGTGGCCGACTCAGGTTCTTCCCGGGGCCCAGCTATGGTCCCCGAGCCCCCGCCAGGAATGATCCCTGAGCACCACAGGTGTGCCACAAAACAAAATAAACACGCCAATTTGTCCTTGGTTTAAGATGTTTGAGATGAGGAAACTCTCTGGCCACATGCAGCTGCCTTCCACAGAACTCTGCTGACAGTACTTTGATACTATAAATCACGGTGACTAGAATAAAACTATAAATTATAGTGGTTAATAAAAATGTTAACCACTTTTAACATTAACATAGAAAAGAAAAAAGACATGGAAAGAATTTAGGAGTGGTAAAGCAGGAGAGGAAAAGCTGAATTTACAGAATGAGAGGTAGATATTTCACTCCTCAGCTAAGGGCAGCCAACAGGGGCCAGTGTGCAGCCTGAGAGTAAGGAAACTATAATGAACCACTTCACAGTTCAGCTCACAGAAGAATCTCAAGTAAAAAGATGGACTACAGGGACATAAAAATGGAGGCAGAAAAGCAGTTAGGGGAGTGTTAGAGTAACAAGAGCCAGACCGGGAGGGGACTAAATGAAAGTTGATTGTGGGGTAACAGGAGAGCCAGCAAGATGTAAGGAAGCAGATGTGGTGCGTCCTGTTTCCCTCAGTTGTCTGTGAAGAGAAGGAGATGAATAAAAGATGCTTGTGAGAGCTGGGGGTGGTGATTTCAATCAGTGAGGGAAGTGGGGCAGATGGAGAGACAGTTTAAAAAAAGAATATTTTCCATTGGAGTTTTTTTTTGGGGGGGGGATGTTGGTGGAGGCACATTCAACAGTGCTCAGGGCTTCTTCCAAACTCTGCTCAGGGATCAATCCTGGCTGGACTTGGGGGACCATAGGGGCTACTGAGGATTGAACCTGAGTCAGTCGTGTGCAAAACAAGCATCCTGCCTGCTGTACTATCTCTCTGGCCCTTCCATTGGAGACACTTTTTAAAGGGAGATGTGATAATGGAGGCAAGAGAGGAGAGGAGGGAGTCCTTGCACCAACCATTTGAAAATGCTGTGATAGAGGATTAATGTCACTAGATAGGATTAACGTGGGTGTATGCACTTGAGAACAGTAATCAAAGAAAATTAAAATAAGCTAATAAGGCAAAATGGTCAGGGAAGAGTTCCCTGAAGAAATAATACTTTAAATTGAGAAACACATATCCTATATGTGTCTATTATACAGTGAACAATAGATTACATATCTCTAATTTGAGGATGGGGTTACTACTTTCATCTTCTCTTATTTCTCAAAATTGCTTAGTACCATTCTGACTATATTGTAGGGACTTAACTAGTGAAAATTGGAAACTTTGTAATTTTTTTGTGTGTGTACATAAACACCCCCCCAACTGAATAAATACAGAAAGAATTACAACCATCAGAGTAATCTCTGGCTAAAGATTAGCAAATATTCTCAGACTACCTGCCTCTGTTTTGGTTTTTGGGTTCTAGTGAGTTTTGTTATTTAGGCCTGTTTTTCTTCAGGGGTGTCTGTTTTACTGTTGTTGAGGCAATGAGAACCTTATCCAAAGCATGACAAAATGTGTCTCTTCTTCCTGCCTCCCTACACCATGAAGCTATGGTTCTGTATAGGAAAGGTTGCCCAATGGTCTATTGTGCATTGTAAGAAAGAAAGGAACCCTTTGCTGCCAGAGGGAAGAAACATTCTCTTCAAAGCCAGAGTCTCATCAAATTTGGTCAGAAGCCTGGCCCTCCAGAATATAGCATCCTTCTTCCAGACCAATTTTGGCATACATACTGGGGCTGGGGGTGGGAGGGATTTGATAGGGGAGTGGGGAATGAAAAGCTGCTTTAGCCATGGAAGAATCTAACCTCATTGCAATCACTAACAAAGGCATCAGTCAGGGAATCCATCCAGAAACCATTCTGGAAAAAGGAAAGACAGAAACATCACCAGTCTCTTCACAATAGGTATTGTCACAAAACAACTCAGTCCAAAAAAATCATTAGGAATACAAAAAGTGTTTTGTTCTTCTCAGGATTGGAAACAGCTCACACTGATAACCAAGCAAGATGGAACAGTAACACATAGCTAGGTGCTGAATAGAATTCATTCACTGAATTGTGTTAGACCACCCAAGATCCCTTACTGTTAGAATCACTGATAGAGGTTTACATTTGTGTAAAGTGACCTGGGAGATAAAGAAAACAAGCTGTAAACAAAGTTTCAAGCTGCACTTCAGAATTAACAGGGCTCATGCTTGTATTATCTACCACATGAGTTCTTCCCTGCCCTGTGGAAATGAAGCTACTGAAAGAGTAGATTTTTCTAAACCAAAAGGGAAAGTTGGACAGCAAAAAAAACATATTATAGAAGAAATTGAAGGAGCAAAAAGTTGTTGACCTAAACATAAACTAAGCATGAGATAAATAGAAATATAAGAATAAATAATAATATATAGATAAAATAAAATTTATAATAAGTGGTCCCAGAAGAGCCAGGCAGGTTGTTTTCTATGTACCCTGCTAACCTCAGTGCTGTTCCTGGCAGGAAGATAGGAGGGCCCTGCTAATGTAAGGTTTGGGGGAAACAGAGTCTGAAACCAGAAGCAGCCCAAAGGCATGGAGGGTCCTAAGGACCCATCTCAGGAGCCTAGAAATCCATTGAGATGCAAAATTCCAGGCCAAATGCAGAAGGTTTCCTGAGAGGAGAGGTGAGTGGACGTGCTGACAGGAGAAACTCCAGCTCTGCAACCAAAATCAGGTGGAGAATATCAAAAGACCACCCACTGCCCCAAACTCTGCCTTGACAGTGAACTGGGGTGAGAGAATGTTCAAAATGCCAGCTTGAACAAAAGAAGCATGAGCATGTGTTGCCCCTTGCACATAGTTTCGAGTCCATGCATATGGTGCCTATAGGCACGTGTCAACTGCACTAGACGTGTTGCCCATACACATGTCACCCATATTACCTTTCTTGAGGAATGTAATTTCATAACTTCATGCTTTAATGCTGTGATGTGTACTGGGGTTCTCTCTCCACTCTGGAGAAGCCCATGTTCTCTTGTCTTCTATTGTTTGTCTCTCTGCTTCCCTCCTCCACTCTCTCTCTCTCTCCTTTGCTCTCTCCCATCCCCCTCTCTCTCTTTTTCACTTTCTCTCTCCTCTTCCTCATAACTTCAAATGAAACCCTTTTTTACTTCACTGCTCGGCTCCTCCTGAAATTCCTTTCTGAGAGAAAGGTAAAGTGCCTGAAAGGTCTAGGTAAGGTCCAGGACTGACTTTTCTTTCCTGCAAGGAACAAGGCTCACAGCAGGGATGACTAACATCTCCTACAGAGTGTAAATAGAGGAGAAAGTCAACAGCATTCTGAATCAAAGTCTAAAAAGAGTTAGAGGAGAGATTATCAGAGAATAGAAGAGATTGAGGAAAAAAACAGAAAGGATAATTTTCTATAAACCAGGAGGTCACACTAAAGGAAAAGATGCATAAATAGGGGATTCTCAAAGGAATCAAATGACAGTTATGTGTAATACATATTCCAACAATAGCATAAAGGAGCTGTGTAGGAGTCAAGTTGTAACCGGACAAGGAAATACTGACAGGTAAGAAAGAAGTAATTATGGAAGGTAATATTAGGGTTACAATATTAGTACCTGTAATATATTTAACAAAATTTCACCAATAAAGAAAGGGAACTAGAATTTTTTTGTTGTTGTTTTGGTTTTTTTTTTTTTTGGTTTTTTTTTTTGCTTTTTGGGTCACACCCGGCAATGCGCAGGGGTCATTCCTGGCTCATGCATTCAGGAATTACCCCTGGCGGTGCTCAGGGGACCATATGGGATGCTGGAATTCTAACGCGGGTGCAAGGCAAACGCCCTACCCGCTGTGCTATTGCTCCAGCACCAGGGAACTAGAATTTTTTTTAAAACATTTCTCTGTATTACTTGAATGAAACTAGTACAATACTAAAAACGATTCCTCTCAGTTAATATGTATGGATGAATCCTAGATCAACTGAATGTATATGCGTATTTATGAATACTATGTTAAAAATAGAAATGAATAGAATACTGTCATGGAGATGTTTCCAGAAAAATTCTCAGAATTTATCCATTATCCACTGGGGATGCAAAGTGTTAACATGAAGATCTTTGAATAAGAGGAGAGAGCTAGGCAAATTGTCATTATCATGTCAAACAATTTCATTTATTTGTTTTTATATTTTTCATATATTTGTTTTAATATTTTTCCTTTGGTGGGAGGGCACTCTGTAATGTCATTACTAATATGCTGAATTCATACACCCAGAAAGTGTTTTGTAAAATGCAACATGATTAAACTTTGTCTTCAGTTAGGAGTGTGAACTTGCAGTCTTGATAAATTTCCAAAAAGTTCACTTTTTTGTTCTTCAGCTTTGTGTGTATTGTTGGAAGATTGACCAGAAATATTGTATTACTGTCTAAAATTACTATCTAAATTTAAAAACTCAGAAAAAATATATAATTCATTGATATATACATGTACATATATGTATATACACATCCGTGCAGAGGAAGTGGTTATTAGACTAGGGCTGTGGTTTAAAATAGAGGACAATGACAAAAATTCTTGAATTAGCCAAGTTTTCACGTAACCATGATTTCTCAGTAAGTGCTTCATTTTCCAGCAAATAAGGAAAAGGAGTGGAGGCAGTGTCACTTGTCTCTGGCAGACACAACTGTCAAACAGTTCCCAATTATGATTGGAGCAGACAGATTTCAGTTCAGTGAAATTTGTCTAAGGCACATCTGCACAGGGAGCGTTATGTAGAATTTCTGAGTGTACCTGCCCTAGTGATCCTGTACCAAAAACATTCTCTGCCAGGATATGTGCATGTTTCTCTTTCTCTCTTTCCTGGAGTCTTCATAGTCCCACACAGAACCAGGACCAAAAAGTTTTCAGCATCCACTGAACTCTCAACCCTACTTTTAAAATCTTTTATAAGCATTGTCATTTATATTTTTCATTTCCCTCCATGGTTTTTTTTTTTTTTTTTTTTTTTTGCTTTTTGGGTCACACCTGGCGATGCACAGGGCTTACTCCTGGCTCTGCACTCAGGAATCACTCCTGGCGGCACTCAGGGGACCATACGGGATGCTGGGAATTGAACCCGGGTCGGCCACGTGCAAGGCAAACGCCCTACCCGCTGTGCTATTGCTCCAGTCCCCTCCATGTTGTTTTTTGAGGGGTTTCATTTGTTTGTTTGTTTTGGGGGGGCATACTCAGCTACTCAGCTGTACTCGAGGTTTACTCCTGGCTCTACACTCAGCAATTATTCCTGGTGGTTCTCAGGGGACCATATAGGATATGGGACTGAGCCTAGCTCGGCCATATGCAAGGCAAGCTCCCTACTTGCTGTACTATCTCTCCAGACTTAAGTTGTTTTTATTTTTAAACACTCACCTCATGAAACTGAATAATCATATTGTACCACATAAGAAGACACGAGCATTCCACCAATTCGATAAACCTTAATGATGTACCTACAAACCTCAGGGTACTCAAGTGAGCAAAGAGTAAAGACCACTACTGAGATTCATGATCTTTCCTCACAAAAGGAAACTTTTAAGGGAAAATAAAAGTCAATCTGTAGTTAAAGTATAGCAATCTCTGTGTCGGAAGTTCTGGGGCTGGATAGAAGTCCCGAGTCTTCAGTCCTGCTTAATGAATAGTCTCAACACAAAATATAATTTTAGTTTTGAATCTATAAAAATCATTAAGCCTGATGGAATAAAATTTCAGACTCTTCAGCTGATCATGCCTCCAAACTATGTCATCTAGTTGAACAACCTGCAGATAAATTGCAGTAAATCTAGGTCTGAGCAGGAGGGTTCATCATATGCATGTGTGAAGCAATCAAGAGTTGTGTCAGGAAAGAAAAATAAAGAACAAAGAAAAGGAAGCACTCTTCTCAACCACAAAGAAGTCAGAGAGAAGAACTCAGTCAATTGCAAAAAAAGAAAAAAATCAACTTCCCACTTCAGGGTCACTCCAGAGAACCCTTGCCAGCCAGAGTCTGTTAAAGTTGTAAGTGACCAGACCCCTCTGCAATTACTTGTTGCCAAGAATCAATGGTGGCTTGACAATTGTTCAGTGCCGATATACACATAATATCCCCTTTGGTTTATCCCTGAAGTTGATCTCCATAGGTTTGAATTCTGGTTTCAGATCTTACTAGCATTATAACATCCGAAACCATGTTCTCTTCTGTAAATGAAAAAGGGAAGTTATAACAGTATGTCTTCTTTGTGATATTATAAAGATAATTTAAGTTAATTAACATATCAAAAGCTTAAAAGTGAATAGCTGGCTTCAGAGAGATGGTTCAAAAGGGCTGAGCACAGGCTTTGCATGAAGGGCACCCATGTCTGACACCTAAGGACTGCAGGGCCTCTGAGCACCACCAAAATAATCCCTCAGCACAGTGCTCAAAGTGGCCCAGCAAAGTCCAAATGTGGTCAAAAGCCAAATAAATAAAAGTTTCTAATATATATAAATCAATTAACACATAGTAAACATTCAAACTTTCACTGTTGTTATCATCATTATCCTTATGGCTGAAGGGGTCTGGCAATCTGTCTTCACATGTTCACCAGCCTGATTGACAAAACTCCACTAAATTTAGGAAGAAAGTCTTAGTGTTGACAACCAATAGAGTAACCAAAGAGCTAGTAGAGGAGTTTAGGCACTTGCCTTTCATGCCTTGAATTGATCCCCAGCACCATATATGGTCCCCTGAGCACTTCCAGGGATCACTTCTGAGCACAGAGTCAGTAGTAGCCCCTGACCGTCATTGGGTATGGCCCCCAAACAAACAAATATGTCAAAGTAGGAGCTACAGAGACAGCACAAATAAGGCTGGGAGCACATGCCTTGCATGTATGAATGTCAGGTTCAATCTTCAGCACAACGTGCTTCCCCAATCACTGAACTTGTAGTGACTCGTGAGAACCATTGGATGTGACCCCTAGACTAAAACAAAAAACTAAAATTGGGCCAGAGAGATGGCACAGGGGTTAAGACACTCATCTTGAAGGAGGCCCACCCAGGTTTAATACCCAGCACTACATATGATCCCCTCAGCCCCGCAATGAGTGATCCCTGAGCACAGAACCAGGAGTAAGCTTTAACACTACCAAGTGTAATTAAGCCTTCCCCCCCGCAAAAAAAAAAAACTAAAAATAATCCTGATTTTACCCATGAGAGTGCCATGTCTCCTAATAGAACAAGTACAGCCCTGACATGCTCCTTTTCTACAACAGGAGAAAATACTAAACCAACAACAACAGCAAAGTTTAGTTATTAATTGTAGAATCATTAAGAGTCTCTACAGTTCATATTTCATAGCACTATAGCATTGTCATCCCATTGTTCATCGATTTGCTCGAGCGGGCACCAGTAATGTCTCCGTGGTGAGATTTGTTGTTACTATTTTTGGCGGGCAGAGAGTCTCTTGCCCGCACACCTGGCTGTCTTCCCCGGGGCCCCTTGGAGGGGATTGGCTCCAGCTTCCCTCCCCACCCCAAGCAGAGCTCCCCGCGGCCGAAGACCACTGGAACCTAACTGCAGTCATGCTGGAGGCTCCTCTCTACACATTCGGACAGGCCTCATGCAGGAAGGTACCGGCAGAGGAACCCAGGTGTGTGTAATCCCATCAACGGTCAACATCCAGAGACTTAAAAGCAAGCTCTCAGAAGCGTGCGGCCGCACGAGGCCGCACAATATCTTTAGCCTGCTTCTCCTTTCAGGAGAAACTGGCAGTCTTCTGAGAATTTCCTGCCCACATGGGACAGCCTTGCATGCTTCCCATGGTGTATTTATATGCGAAATCCAGTAGCAAGCTGGATCTCATTCCCATGACCCTGAAGAGCCCCCAGTGCAACATCGTTGGGAGGGCCATGTCCAGGTGGACTTCTAAGATCTCACATACACACACACACACACACACACACACACACACACTCACACACACTCAGTGGCTTTGCAGTCTTGCCTTGCTTGGCTCAACTCAAACTCTCATATCTCATATCTACACGGAGAGCATAAACTAAATTAGAATTTATTGACAGAGCATTTGCAAAATCTTGTTTCAAGTGAAGCAAAAACTTGATGATGAATACATTTTTTCTGGCCAATGAAGATGGAACATAGGGCAGCATCACTTGTCTCCAGAAAACTAAATGTTAAGAAAATGATAGGAACATAAACTACAAATAAAGTGTCTCTTCAAGATCAACAAGCCACAAAAATTTCTTGGATACCCGGTACAGGCTGAGACCTCTGGTGTGATCTTGGGAAGGCAGCCCATGTTCCCAGCTAACCGAAGCCCTGGAAGCCACACCCACACTCCATGCCTCTGGGGCCAGATTGCCCAATTAAACAGTTTGGATTTTCTGGAGTGACATCTCTAAACTCTACAATACACCCCGGTAGGAGCACACCAGATTGGGTGGGAATGTAATGTAGAAGTCAACTAATCTCCACTACGAAAAACATTAACACAAAGACTAACTTGCAACAATAGCTAAAGAAACTCAGAAAAGGACTTAATGTTCCTATGATGATTTACAACAATTTTCAAAATTTTTCTTTTACTGAAATATGTTTTGACCATTCCATCTATCAGTCATTTAGTGGTCACGAATCATGAATCACAAAATCCCATTGATCATCGATTTCTAGAGCAGGCTCAGTAACCTCTCCATTCGTCCTACCCCTGAGATTTTAGAAGCCTCTCTCCACTCAGCCTTCCCAATGATGCCACATTGGAGGCTCTTTCAGGGTCAGAAGAATGAGATCCAGCTTGTTGCTGGCTTTAGCATATGAATACACCTTGGGAAGCTTGCTAGGCTGTCCCATGTGGGCAGGAAACTCTCAGTAATTTGCTAGTTTCTCCCAGAGGGAGAAGTAGGTTATTTAGTGGTAACAAGAATATACAATAAATCGTGGGCCTGCAGCATTGAAGGGTGGCTAAGTTTTAGTCTCTGTGACTTATCAAGTGGTTACAAGGTTGTGTTGAAATCTCCAACTCATACTGTGTTGCTGCCAGTATCCTCTTTGATGTCTATTAGCAGTTGTTTTAACTATTTTGCTAGCCCCACATTGGGTGCGTACGTGTTTAGGAATATAATTTCTTCCTGACATACATATGACTTGATTATTAAGAGATGGTCTTATAACTTTTTTCAACCTGATATCTATGTCATCAGATGCTAGTATGGCTATTTTGTACTTTTTGAATTGTTTGCTTAAAGAATTGTTTTTCAGCCTTTGACTATGAGTCTGTGTTTGCTCTGACTGTTCAAATGTGTTTCTTGTAGGCAGCAGAATGTTGAATTCAATTTTTTAAATCCATTTGCATCACTTGTCTGTTAATTGATGCATTTAGTCCATTGACATTGAGAGATATTATTGTTCAGGGGTTTTGTGCCATCTTTCTGTAGAAATCTGTTGTGTTTGTGGGATTTGTCTTGTCTTACAGTAGCCCCTTTAGTTCTTTTTTTAAGGCTTGCTTTTGATCTATAAAGTTCCTGAACTGTTGTTTATCCATGAAGTTCTGTATCATTCCTTCAAATCTGAATGAGAGTCTAGCTGGGTAAAGTATTCTTAGTAAGGCCTTCAATTCATTAAGTTTTTTTTAGCTATATCCCACCATTGACTGCAGGTCTGCTATAAATGCAAGGGATGCTCCTTTGTATATAATTTCCTTCTTTGTTCTTACTGTTTTCAATATTGTATCTCTATCAATAATGAGGTATTTTTATTGGGTTCTCTTTTAACTAGTACCCTTCAGGCTTCTTGGATCTGAATGTCTGCATTCTCCAGTGTTGTAAACTTTTCAGTTTTGATATCTTTAACCGTTACTACCTCATTGGGATTGCCTCCCTGTCCCTCAGGGACTCTAATGACTGTTCTAATGTTGTTCCTCTTTAAGTTATCCCATAGTTCTCTTGAACAACCTTGAACTACATTGAGGTCTTTTTCCATCTTCTGTTGTTGTCTAGATGTTTCCTGCACCTCATCTTCAAGCTCACTGATTCTGTAGTTTACTATTAGGTTAATTTTCAGAGTTTGGATTAAGCCATAATGTAAAATTTTCTAGTAACATGTTATAAAAATATTTATTGCCACTTGTTCAAATACATTTTTTTTTAGTTTATCATATTTGCTTATAATTCTCTTTTGTTGATGCTCATTATGAAAATCAAAACTTTTATCATACATCTGTTTCTTAATGACAGAAGACTTGGATTTGATCTTCTCAATATTCAAAGAAACCTATTTGAAAAAGTGTCACTTTAATATGAACTTAAGGTCAGTGGACTGGAGGACTGGAGTGGGGTAGTGAATGTATCATTAAAGAATGATGATTTTATGAACAGTGAAGGCCAGAGAGGCTAAGAAGCTGCTCTTGTCCTTGGCTCAGACCTTTTCCCTTCTTCTCATGATGAAGCATCGCTGCCTCACTCATTTCTGACTTACAAGATTGCAGTTTAGTGGTGCTCAGTCTGGTATATTTTCATCAATAAGCAAGTCTTCTACTTGAGAAATTAATCTTTTCACTGAGATAATGCATCATTTGAATGGTGATACAATCTTTTTCTTTATGATGTGAAGTCTCCTTGACATCTGGGTCCCTTAACACAGGCTTAATATCCTAGGATTTTCCTGTTGTAGAATATACAATGATGTATGCTATTCATTTTTGTACTAACATTTCTGATTTTAATTTTTTATACATCCAATCTCAGAAAAAATCAAAGGAGTATAGGAATTTCCCTATGCATTCCTCACTTTTGTCTAAAAGCCACTTCTAAAAATGAATTACTTGACTGTCTTAATCATAAAATTATTATGAACCCATGACTTCATCAGCATAACCTGACCTGACTTATTAGAAACCAAAAAGGTCATTTCCCTTTCCAGAAGGTCAATATTACAAGTTGATCATTTTAAAATTCTGTACTCTCTGTATATCTAATTGCATATTTTGTCCACATAAAATATGACCTATGTTTGACTTCCCTTCATTTAGAAATTAATTTCATGACAAGGGTGTTCTATATTATTGAGTTAACCTTGTAAAAGGATATTTCAGCATTGTATCCATGTGTATTTTTACTATTTTTATTTTTCACTTTGTTCAGTGGTCTGTCCATTATGAAAATTTAAGAAAGTAATGCTGAGGTGTTTTGCACTTTAAATAATGCACAAAAGAGACAGCAACTAGACAACTTTAGCATGAAATTTATACACTCATGAGGAAGAGAAATGCATATTAGTGTGGGTAATAACAGCTGCTAGAAAGGATAAGCCCAAAAGATATCAAGATATAAAAGTGACATAAGTATACTTCTTGTTACTTCGCTATCCAGTGTTGGTGATTTTGTGATAGAAGGTCCATCATTCTTTGTTGAACTAGATTCTCCCAAAAGTCACCCAGGGCATCAGTGGGGACTGAGAATAATGTATTTTTCTCTCCACAGTTTTTCCCTGAGCCAGTTGTGCGGCTTTAGAGAGCAATTTGCTAGAGGAGGGCTAAGTCCCCACTGATGTCAAATACATATATTTTTAAATAGATCATCACACTTAAAATTTTTATTTGAGTCTACTTTCACTATTTATTAGCCAATACTAAGCATAAATTTTTGTGTAATGAATATCACAGTACTTATATTATGATTGGAGACTTCGTGGGAAGAGAACCAATCAATACTGTACATGAAGAATGTCAACTGTCTCCAGGCAATCAGTTCTGTAACCTGAGTCAGATTAAGAGCTTTAGCTGAACTCAGCAAACATTTATTGGGTATATGCTATTCTCATCAGCTGAAAACTTCAATGAATAGAAAAGGAATGTAATACTAAATGGAATTATTTTTGTATGTTTTTTAATAAAAAGAACTCTACAAGAAGAAAACATCCAATCCCATCAGAAAATGGGGTGATGAAATGAGCAGAAACTTTCTCAAAGAGAAATACAAATGGCCAAAAGGGACATGAAAAAATACTCTTTATCACTAATCATCAGAAAGGTGCAGATCAAAACAACAATGAGATATCAACTCACACCACAGAGACTGGCACACATCCAAAAGAACAAGAGCAACCAGTGTTGGCATGGATGTGGGGAAAAACGGACTCTCCTTCACTTCTGGTGGGAATGCCAACTGATCCAGCCTTTTTGGAAAACAATATGAATGTGTCTCAAAAAATTAGAAATTGAGCTTCCATTTGACCCACCAATACCACTTTTGGGGATATATCCTGGACATGCAAAAAATTCAGTAGAAATGACATCTGCACTTGTATATTTATTGCAGCACTGTTTACAATAGCCAGAATCTGGGAAAATCCCAAGTGCCTGAGAACAGATGATTGGTTAAAGAAACTTTGGTACATATATACAATAGAATACTATGCAGCTGCTAGAAAAGATGAAATCATGAAATTTGCATATAAGTGGATGGACATGGAGAGTATCACGCTAAGTGAAATGAGTCAGAGAGAGAGGGACACACATAAAATGACTGCACTCATTTGTGGAATAAAAGGCAACCTAATAGGAGACTAACACCTAAGGACAGTAGAGATAAGAGCCAGGAGGATCACTCCACAGTTTGGAAGCCGGCCTCACATGCTGGGGGAAAAGGCAGCTGGGACAGAGAAGGGACCACTAAGTAAATGGCTGGAGGGCTTGCTTGGGATGGGAGATGTATGCTAAAAGTAGACTATGGACCAAACATAATGGCTGCTTAGTACCTGTATTGCAAACCGTAACAGAGAGAGAGAGAGTAAAAGGAAATGTGTCTGCCTCAGGAGCAGGGGGAGGGAGGGATGGGGGTGGCAGGAGGGATACTGGGAACATTGATGGTGGAGAATGGGCACCAGTGGAGGATGGGTACTCGATCATTATATGACTGAAATGTAATCACGAAAGTTTGTAAGTCTATTACTATATCTCACGGTTATTCATTTTTAAAAAAGAAAGAAAAGGGCGTATTATTTTCCTACTCTACAAAATACAATTTTTTTTTGCTTTTTGGGTCACACCCAGCGATGCACAGGGGTCACTCCTGCCTTTGCACTCAGTAATTACTCCTGGCGGTAATCGGGGACTGTATGGGATGCTGGGGATCGAACCTGGGTCAGCCACATGCAAGGCAAATGCCCTACCTGCTGTACTATCGCTCCAGCCCCAACGAAATACAAATTTTGACAAAATTTCTCTGAGTGAGGTTTGCTAATTAGGTTTCCTTATGCTAAAATTATGGACTGAAATTATGCTTTAGACAGAAGAATCTAGAACAAGGTTCAATGTGGGATAATAGGAACAAGAGAGACAGTGAGATGGGTTTATAAAAGATCCTTTGCTATCTCATAGTTAATGACTTTCCTTCATGTCAAGGAAGTATATTGTGATCTGAGAATAAACTTCCAAATTCCCATTCAAGATATAACTTGAATTCCACTCATTCAACACCTCAATATTCCTTGTTTAAGTGATTTTTGATCAGGGGGGAACCTCCTAAATAGTACAGGGATCACTTCCAGTGGCAACTGTGCCTATAGATCAGTGCTAGGGAGCAAGGATGCAGTGCAGTAACAAGAATTACTTGGGCAATGTCAATGGTACATGTAGGAGACTCTAGGACCATACTCAGCAGTCCTCAGGGGGGTTATAGGGCTAGACCAAATGGTGGCCAGGAAGTCAAATAGTGCCAGGGATTGAATGGTTACAAGCATTCTAGCCACTATGCTATCTCCTGACCCTTGAGTGATTTTTTTTCACCTATAATATTAATAGGTAAGATTCAGAATCACCATCGAGAAAGATTTCTTCATTTACCAAAAGTAAGCTTGCCCAAACGACACATAAAATTAATAATTAAATATTATGGGATTCCAATTTGTGTTAGATGATGATAAAAACCTGAGACTCTTCGATATGAATGACCAAAAGGCACATGAAAAAGTGCTCTACATTACTAATCATCAGGGAGATGCAGATCAAAACAACCATGAGATACCACCTCACACCACAGAGACTGGCACACATCCAAAAGAACAAAAGCAACCTCTGTTGGAGAGGATGTGGGGAGAAAGGGACCCTTCTACACTACTGGTGGGAATGCCGACTGGTTCAGCCCTTCTGGAAAACAATATGGACGCTTTTCAAACAATTAGAAATTGAGCTCCCATTTGACCCAGCAATACCATTACTGGGAATATACCCCAAAGAAGCAAAAAAGTATAGTCAAAATGACATCTGCACCTATATGTTCATCGCAGCACTGTTTACAATAGCCAGAATCTGGAAAAAACCCAAGTGCCCGAGAACAGATGACTGGTTAAAGAAACTCTGGTACATCTATACAATGGAATACTATGCAGCTGTTAGAAAAAAAATGAAGTCATGAACTTTGCATATAAGTGGATCAATATGGAAAGTATCATGCTAAGTGAAATGAATCAGAAAGAGAGAGACAGACATAGAAAGATTGTACTCATCTGTGGAATATAAAATAACAGAATAGGAGACTAATATCCAAGAATAGTAGAAATAAGTACCAGGAGGTTGGCTCCATGGCTTGGAAGCTGGTCTCACATGCTGGGGAAAACGGCAGCTCAGATAGAGAAGGGAACACCAAGTAAAATGTGGTTGGAGATCCCGCCCGGGAAGGGAGATGCATGCTGAAAGTAGACTAGAGACTGAACACAATGGCCACTCAATCCCCCTATTGCAAACCACAACACCCAATTAGAGAGAGAGAGATCAAAACGGAATACCCTGCCACAGTGGCAGGGTGGATTGGGGGGGGGGGAGATGGGACTGGGGGGTGGGAGGGATGCTGGGTTTATTGGTGGTGAAGAATGGGCACTGGTAGAGTGATGTGTTTGGAACATTGTATGAGGGAAAAACAAGTTCTGAAATGTGTGAATCTGTATCTCTACCCTCATGGTGATTCACTAATTAAAGAATAAAATAAATTAAAAGAATAAAAATTAAAAAATTTTTAAAAAACAGAAAAAAAGAAAATATAAATTTAAAAGTGAAAAAAACAAACAAACAAACAAACCTGAGACTCTTCACTCTTAACTGGATTATAAAGTAGAAAACAGGGTGAACTAACTCTATAATAAAGTATATTAATAAATCATACCTAGAAGGAAAGATGGATTTACTGAAGACATAATTTTTTAAAATGCTGTAGTAACTTATATTATCTAGGAAAGTGGTATGTTTGATCATTTTTAGGATTTGGACAATGTCCATGTTTTGTCTATGTTTACACAATGATTTTGCTTTCTGTTTTAATCCATTTTAGTCTAATGTGGCTATTTAATACTGATTCTCTATGAAAGTACTCATGTATAACAGGAAAACAATAAAACCTAACAGTGATTAATAGGCCAGCTCCTGGCAACCTCAAACTATGATCAATTGCTAATAGGCAGTTCCCAGAACCTTATGCTATTTTACCTCTATTTATAACTACTGTTACCTTAAGGTAAGACAGAGCATAGAGAAACAGAGAGTGATCTATCAGGGACAGATTGATTAACTCTAAATAGAACTCCATTAGCTTATGACTTCTATAACATAGCACTGCACTGTAGTACTGTCATCCCATTGTTCATCGATTTGCGCGAGCGGGCACCAGTAACATCTCCGTTGTGAGACTTGTTGCTACTGTTTTTGGCATATTGAATGTGCCACGAGTATTAGCTTGCCAGGCTCTGCCGTGTGGGCGGGATACTCTCGGAAGCTTGCTGGGCTCTTCGAGAGGGATGGAGGAATCAAACTGAAAGTAAATTATATTGAAAAAATATATCTCCCTACAATGACTGCCTTTGACTGGACCTCAATCCCTAGTTCCTCACAAATATCTTAAATGTTAATGTGTCAGCATAAGAATATTAAAAGATCCAGCAAGCTAAGGAATAAGAATAATATCTGTCACAGAAATTCCTCTCATTCCACCCTTAACATTTAACATGACATACTTTTCTAAAAATGTTAATCAGAAAGTAATTGAGCCAAGTGAACTTTGTTTAATGTAACCAACATGCTCAAATTTCCTTTAAATACAGAAAATGGCACCAAATTCCAGAATATAAATATTCAAACAGGAACAAAAATCAAATTTCAAAAATCATGAATTACTGCAGGCAGAAAACATGGTATTTCAAGTCATTATATTGCCCTGTGTAATTGGAGCTTTTGAGACCATGGAAAGAAGAACTTATTTCACCACGACTGTGTAAGTAGAAAAAAGCAATAGTATTTTAGTTTCCTCACCAGAGACACCTTTGGCAAGTGCATCAACTCAAATTTTTTTAAATAACATATGAACTATGGAAACAAAAAGAAAAAGAAAAACCATAGGGAGGCTAGGGAAAGGGGGTCTACTCAGAGAAGTAGAGTAATTCAGAATTCTTGGAAGCTAAAACTCAGAAAATCCTTAGGCAGAGCATATTATTGATAGCCTCATATCCATGAGGCTGCTCAGAAATTCACCTCCCTGTCTCTACCAGTAGAGATATATAATTTTCAATACCTTTATAATACCCTTGTGAGAAGATTCTGATTGAACAGTCTCCCCTGTCTCAGAAAATCCCCTCAGCCCTCTCTGAGTGGAGGCTACAGCAGAACAGGGGATTTCCCAGTCATTCTGGCCTCTTAGTACAAAGTCTTCAGCTGGTGACTGCAGTGTCATCGCAGCGGATTTTTCTTATTGGTCAGAACCTGACCAGGCAGAGTTGGGTTTGGATGTTTTTAGATTTCCTTCTCAGTTTGATCCTCACCGTTGCTCTTCAACTCAGAACACTAGCTGCTGAGACTGCAAGAAGATGATGGCACTAAACAGAGCTCTGATTCTGGGGGTCCTTGCCCTGACCACGATGAGCCCCTGTGGAAGTGAAGACATTGTGGGTGAGTATATGACTGAGGAGTGTGGGAACTAGAATTGGGAAACAAGGAATTGGCGTAGAGAGGAAGAAAAATTGACATAGAAATAATATGGCTGGAGAAATAGTATAGTGGCTTAGATGTTTGCCATGCACACATCTGTGTGATTTGTCCTGGATTTGATCCTGGCACAGCTGATGTTCTCTGAGCACCATCAAGAGTGATCCCTGAGCACAGAGCCTGGACAGGCCCTGAACACAGACAGATGTGGCCCAAAATGCTCCGTCTTGCACCCAAAAAAGTATTAGAGACTCTTCAAAGGCGTTCTCAATATTAAACAGTTCTTAAAATGGTGTTTATTCCTTTCTCAGGAAACCAAATCTAAATTCATTCTCTACTACTTGTACTGTTGTAGAATTTATTCGGGATATTGTTCCATTGCTGATATCATATCCTGTGAATAGAGTCTCTGTTCACTTTCATGATTGTCTCAGAGATAAAATGTTTTCATGTGTGACTATTTTGTTACTAAAATTTCTGTTTCTCTAACTGACTGTGGAAGCTTCTCCTCTAAATTATCAGAAAATAATGAAACAGTGCTTAAATCAATGGTGCCATGAATTATGTATGTTATAAAGATCTATAGAGAAAACACAACCTTTTCATCTCATAATTCTCCATAATTGGAACTGACACAGGTGGGTGTAAGTAAATAAGCCCAGTCGAATACCTTTAGACAAGTCATCATTTGATCTGTTACCCCACAAATAATTACACAAACTTAGCATAAAACATTGTTTATAAATGACCACATAAATGGTATGGACTATTCTTAGTTTTTTAATTTTTACAATTTAAAGTATAGCTTCTTTTTTCCCTTAACAGAGTTTTTTTAATTGAGAAATTTATGGTAAAAATTTTGGTGAATTAAATTATATTGTTTTTAAATTGTCAGTCCAAATTTCCTGTCCTTCACCCCATCTAAGGAACTCCTGCATGAGGAATGGGGAAGTACAAATTCATACATAAACTGCATTCTTCAACTTTCTTTACACCTGAGGACTGTTATCTATCTGCACACTGTTCATGGACCTCCTATTATAACATCTTGGCAGACCACAGGTTGTCAATCCTTCTACATCTGCAGACCGATATTGATCAGCTGAAAATTAATGTCTTAGGCCTGCCTCACTACCTTTGCTGTCCACCTCTTCCACCCTCTCTTCACACGTTCCTTTATCCTCTTGTCCTCAGAATCCATGCCTGATTCTTTTCCCTGTTGTTCCACAGACATGAAGAATGATCTCTAAATCCTGAATTAAAAAGCTAAACAGTTCAAAGGGAAAATCAAATGGAACTCACTCTATTTTTCAGTAACTTTGTAAACCATGGCTGCTTCCAGTCTAATTTTTTCCCTGGAAGTTTCCTAAACTATAATAAAACAGTTGTGTTTGTTTTGTTGATTTGGTTGAGTTTAGGTTTGGGTGTCTGGGCCACACCCAGCAATGATCAGGGGTTACTCCTGCCTCTGCACTCAGGAATTACTCTTCATGGGGCTTGGGGAACTGTATGGGATGCCTGAAATCAAACCAGGGTCAACTGTGTGCAAAGCAAGCATCCTACTCACTGTATTATCTCTCTGGCTACTATAATTAAAAAGTTTAAAAAGATATATTGTATATATACTTTATATTATATATAAATTTAGATATGTTGTATCTATCTATATATAAGATATATAGATATACATATATATCTATATAGAGAGAGATATATACAAATTTAGATATATTGTATATATATAGAGAGAGTCTCTTACCCGGGCACCTGGCTGTCTTCCCCGGGGACCCCTCAGAGGGGATGGGCTCCAGCTACCCTCCCCACCCCGAGCAGAGCTCCCGACGACCAAAGACCACCAGAACCTAGCTACAGCCATGCTCAAGGCCCCTCTCCACACGTTCAGACAAGCCTCATGCATGAAGGTACCGGCAGAGGAACCCAGGTGTGTGTAATCCCATCAACGGCCAACATCCAGAGACTTAAAAGCAAGCTCCCAGAAGCGATATCTAATAACCTACTTCTCCCTCTGGGAGAAACTAGCAAGCTACTGAGAGTTTCCTGCCCACATGGGGCAGCCTTGCAAGTTTCCCATGGTGTAATAATATGCTAAAGCCAGTAACAAGCTGGATCTCATTCCCCTGACCCTGAAAGAGGCTCCAATGCGGCATCATTGGGAAGGCCAAGTGGAGAGAGGCTTTTAAAATCTCAGGGATAGGACGACTGGAGTGGTTACTGAGCCCACTCGAGAAATCGATGATCAAAGGGATTTTGTGATTTCCTGATTCGTGATTTGTGATATATACTTTCCTTTATAGAGTGCTCAGATTAGTCATAAAAACAAGTGGTACAGGAAAGAAGAAAGACCTAGAAAGTCATTGCTAAACAGAAGTCCAGTAGAGGCTGAAATTATAAAAATTAATTGATTCTAAGTAGTCTAGAATTAAGTGTTCTTCCAGAAAAAGTTGGCTCAGTGTGTTTTAATGTTCTATGCATAAAATTTTTCCATTATCAGTATTGTAAATTATGGTGCCTAAAATAAAAATGTTTTTAAATGCTGATATCCTAGAGCAATAATCAAATTAACTGGAGATATTGTGTCAAGTGAGATTAGTCAGATTGAGAAGGACAAATACCAGTTAATCTCACTCATACATGGTAAACACATAGAAAAAAAGTGAATAAATAGCTTCTAAAACCCTTGGCTGTGGATCACAAAATGAAGGTCATCAAGTGGGGGTGGGAGATGGGGGTGTGTAAAAAGTGAGGGAGAGAATTAAAATCAGACTAGAGGCAACATAAGGACAATAGTGTAAGTCTTGGAGGATGGGTGCAAGAACTTTATGTCAATACCACACTTCAATACAACTTTAACATGCTTTTAACCATGTAACCTAAACTACAATAAAAATATTTTAACAAAACAAAAAATCAGATAAAAATAGGAATCACATATAATTACAGTAGGAAAAGGAAGTCCAGAAAGCTCACTACAAAGATAGGAGGTCTTCATGGGAAGGGGGCGTAACCGGCACGCCCTCGGCCCAGATAAACCCGGAGCCACTGAGCGCGAATCGGACCCTCTGCGCCTAAAGACTTTGACTCCAAAGATGTAACACATTCGGGCATCCAGCGCAGCACCCGAGAGCGATGCATTGGGACACCAAACTGGGCTACAACTCGGTGCTGCTGGGGGTGGATTTCTTTTCCTCCCCACCCTGTCTTCCTGCATGGAAAGTGGCGGGCTGGCGGCACCATGTGGCAGGCGCCATCTTCTGATTCCAGACCCACAGGTATTCGGATTTTACTTTCGGGGCTCCCAGGAACTCATGGGAAGGGGGCGTAACCGGCACGCCCTCGGCCCAGATAAACCCGGAGCCGCTGAGCGCGAATCGGACCCTCCGCGCCTAAAAACTTTGAATTCAGAGACTTCTTACAGCAATGCCCTGGGACTGTGAGCTGGGCTATGTAATTTCTGGCAGAATTTTCCCTGGACTTTATACAGAAATCCAAAACCGCGCGGACGCGGCAGACTTAACATTTATAATTGTCAGCAATGTGAATCGGTTCCATTTGAACAGGTCTGACTTGGGGGGGAAACTCCAAATAATAACATTAAGTTTTTGTTGAAAATATTGAAGGTTTTTAATGTAGCAGCCACCTCTGGACTGTGAACTAAGCAAAAGCCCCACACTGGCCGACATGGCGTGGCGTACACCATACTATGAGGCGCAGGAAGGGGGATGAGGGAGATAAAGAAAAAAAAAAAAGAAGGGAAAAGGAAAAAGAGAAAAAAAAAGAGAGAGAGAGAGTTATGTCAACTATAGTGAGTTTTGTGTTGAATTATGGAATGTAATCAAGGTAAAGAAAAAATGAAGTGAAATTCATTAGTTATACAGTAGGGGGTAGGGGGTGGGGGCGGGGGTATACTGGGGTTTCTGGTGGTGGAATATGGGCACTGGTGAAGGGATGGGTGTTTGAATATTGTATAACTGACATATAAACCTGAGAACTTTGTAACTTTCCACATGGTGATTTAATAAAAATTAAAAAAAAAAAGAAATAAAATTGAGGCCCTTATGTTTACATCTTTGGCTTAGCCACACATAAGCTTAATTTTATGGATGATTTATTAATTATGAATATATGTATTCTGTGAAATATAGTATTGTTCAATTCCAAAATAGTCAGTATCTATTAGCAAAAATCGTTTATAGTGATATTTATTTTGGTGACAAAATAAATAACCATGTTTAAGGATAAAAAAAAAAAAAAAGATAGGAGGTCTTAATGGATGACCCTTTAAATAACCCGTGAAGAGGGTCATGCTGTGCAGGGAAGTGAGCTAGATGAGAAATAGAGGATGTTAAAGGATGGGCAAAAAACCTGACTAGGAAGCTTCGCAAAAGAGTTCCTAATTAAAGTTCCAGAATGTTAAGAACGAATTAACTATGCCTGGGAAATCCTAGAAACTAGCACAAAAAAAACAGACACCTTTAATTATCAAGAAACTTGAAAGAATAACATAGTTTGGTAGCTGAAAGATTTGTATTTTTTTGGCTTTTGGTATGTTGTTATTATTTGAGATATCATGATTTAAAGCACAATTAAAATGTGTGCTTTATTCATAGATGTTACTGCACCACATTTGTCAACAGAACGTTAATATCTCTCTACCACTCTCCTTAGGTCCCTTCTTATCTTCTCCCCTCTTTCCCTTTATCCCAACCTCCCTAATCTCCACATGGCAGACTCAATTCTGTTAGCAGAATTTCAGCTTGTTTTCACTTTCTATCCTATATTCCCTTGAAATTTCTTTGTCCTCTCATCTGCTGTTTGACACTTGGATTGTTTCCAGATCTTGGCACTGCAAATGGTACTTTAATGAACATAGATATGCATATATCTTCTTGAATTCTTTTTTTTTTTTTTAAAGATTGGAATTCTTTTTTTTTTTTTTTTTTTTTTTTGCTTTTTGGGTCACACCTGGCAATGCACAGGGGTTACTCCTGGCTCTGCACTCAGGAATTACCCTGGCTGTGCTCAGGGGACCATATGGGATGCTGGGATTTGAACCCGGGTCGGCCGTGTGCAAGGCAAACGCCCTACCCAATGTGCTATCTCTCCAGCCCCTTCTTGAATTCTTAATTTTGCATTTTGGAATATATATCAAGAAGAGGGAATCCTGATTTTTTTTAGATTCTCCCTACTGTTATTTAAGACAATGAATCTGCTTGGTTTAGATACAGGCCAATCTCATTAATGTAAGGTGACTATCTCTTTGTCATTTTGATCTGCACTCCCTGATAACCAGTGATGATGAGCACAGTTTCATATGCCTATTGACCATCTGTGTATTTCTCTTTGAATTCTATTAGTATATAGATATAATACAAATAGTTCAAATAGAGTAGAGGCATCTATTCTATTTATTGACTGTATAAAATTGTCTATAGTCCCATTACAGAACTCAACACATAACACATAACTTTTTCCTGTATTCCTAATTCTTGCACGATCTAGTGAACAACTTGATACAAGACCATGCTGATTTGTGTCTTTACTTTCTAAATGCCTGGCATCTTTTTGGTGTTCAGTAAATAAAAACAAATGAGGGAATGGCTTATAAGTGTGTTGAAAATAAATTGTCCAGTCAGATTCACTAGGTGGAGTCATACTATAATGTGTAGCTCTCTTTGATAGCCTCAACAAGCACATTGTCCATTACCTCAGACTTTCAATTAATATTAGGGTTTAATTGTAAGTAGAAGAGAAATTAAGTAACTTCTTCCAAGAAAAGAGAGAAAGATAAGGGTTAGAGAGTGAAGAAAAGAGGTAAGTAATGACAGAATTCTAAAACCTAATAAAGATTTCTTTTTTTATTTCAGAAGTAGTCAGATTCCCTAAGAATGACTGTTCTCAGAAGGATCTTAGAATTACTGTGTACATAATTTTGTAATATCATCATGTTATTGCATGTTATTATTATATAAATGTTCTAATATCATGCAACACAGAACTTTTTAATAAGTGAGATTCCTTAGAAAAATAAGATAAAATGATATTTATATTTAGATTGGTTCCATATTTTGTCTGTAGCAAATAATGTTGCAATGAAGGTAGAGGTCATGTGTCTTTCAAGTTGGTTGTTTCTGCATTCTGGGATCATGGGGGAGACCCTAGTAAAACGGATAAAGGGGGCCAATTGTATGGTGGTGGATAAAAACTAGGCTTTTGGTGATGGCCACATTGTAGAAAATAAAGATATCTAATTTAAATGCATACATTTTCAATGTTATCTCACCTCTTTTTGTTTTGCTTTGTTTTGTTGGGGGGGGGGGCGGGTTGGACCATACCCAGCAGTACTCTGGAATTACTCCTTGTTCTATGCTCAGGGATCACTCCTGGTGGTATTCAAGGAAACATATGGGGTTCCAGGGATCAAACCAACATAAACACCCAACCCACCATACTATTGCTCTAGCCCATCACTTCTTTTTTTAAAAAAAAAAAGAAGAAAAAATGAGCAGAGAATTCTTATGTATAGAAATGCTCTTCTGAACCTTTCTGACAGGAAAGGAACCAAAATTAGCAACTTATTAATCTATAAAGTAAGTGAAAGGTAAAATTATGAAACAGAAGAAAATAAATTCGATGTCTGGTGAAGAAAGCCAAAACTACAGTAATTTGTTTCTTCTTCCTTGTCATTAGAATCTTCATAAACTTATGATGTATAAAACACTGAGTTAAGCACATGCACACAGTGAAGGAATAGCTGACTAATACCCAAGAATAGTAGAGATAAGGGCCAAGAGGACCATTCCTGGAAGCCGGCCTCACATGCTGGGGGAAAAGGCAGCTGGGATAGAGAAGGGATCATCAACTAAATGATGCTTGGAGTGCTCACTGGGGATGGGAGATGTGTGCTGAAAGTTGACTATGGACCAAACATGAGGGCCACTTAGTAATTGTATTGCAAACCATAACACCCAAAAGGAGCGAGAGTAAAAGGGAATGTGCCTGCCACAGAGGAAGGGGAAGAGATGGGGTGGGGTGGTGGGACGGATACTGGGAACATTGGTGGTGGAGAATGGGCACTGGTGGAGATATGGGTACTCTATCATTGTATGACTGAAATGTAATCACAAAAGCTTGTAAGTCAGAAAATAAATAAATAAAGAGTTGGAGGTTTCATCTAGAGACTGTTCTAAAGATGAATCCCACAATGTGTGAAAGTCAATATGTTCTGTCACTTGCTTTAAAGACTCTTTTTCTCTCCCTGTTTCTTCTGTCTTCCCACTCCTTGCCCACACTCATCAGCTGACCATGTTGCCTCCTATGGCACAAATGTCTACCATTCTTATGGACCCTCTGGCCAGTACACCCATGAGTTTGATGGAGACGAGGAATTCTACGTGGATCTGGAGAAGAAGGAAACAGTCTGGAAGCTGCCTGTGTTTAGCCAATTCACAAGTTTTGACCCACAGATTGCACTGAGAAACATAAATGTCGCAAAATTCAACTTAGATCTTCTGATTAAATACTCCAATCAAACTGCTGCTACCAATAGTAGGTGTTTAACTCCTATTATTGAATTTTACTCTTTATTACAGATCTCATTCCCTTATTCCTAGGAATACATATTCTTCACTTTCCAATAAAGCTCTCTCTCCTATCCAAGGAGTTACAAGGTTGTCTCATAGTTATTATGGAAACTTCATCCTTTCCCACCTCACAAATCATATATTCCCAGCAATATAAGGAATTTTACTTCCCATAACACAATCCTTGACTCCTTCAAAGAGAGATGTCATAGATTTCCTACCTTGCCTACAAAGACAAGGGCTCAGGTATAAAATACAGGCCGTGTACATAGTTTCACAAGCATAAGGAAAAGAAGAGCTCTTAGCTGGGGAAATGGGAGTTGGTGGGTTTTCCCTTGGTAGAATCTGGAACTTCAGGGAAGATTTATTCATAATTTATTCAGTACTGTTTCCTCACCACAGAGGTTCCTGAGGTGACTGTGTTCCCCAAGTTTCCTGTGATGCTGGGTGAGGCCAACATCCTCATCTGTCTTGTGGACAACATCTTCCCTCCTGTGATCAACATTACATGGTTGAAAAATAAGCAACCAGTCATGGAAGGTGTTGCTGAAACCAGCTTCCACCCCAATAATGATCACTCCTTCTCTAAGATGAGTTACCTCACCTTTCTCCCTTCTGCTGATGATATTTATGACTGCAAGATAGAGCACTGGGGCCTGGATGAGCCACTTCTGAAACACTGGGGTAGGTATGACTTTAAGCATACTTGATCCCTGACTTTTCTCTCAGTACCAGAATATTCTGCATTTTGACCCCTAATTCTCAGACTTTGACCTCATCATTTCAAGCTTTTCCAAAATAAAACACTTCCTAAATTCAATCTCCCAAGTCTTTGTACAATGAGTCCCTCCCTACCCCATCCCACCCTCTTGCAAAGGAAAACATTATATTCTGACCCCCCTTATATTTCTCTTTTACAGAAGCTGAGATTCCAACTCCCATGTCAGAGTTGACAGAAACTGTGGTCTGTGCTCTGGGATTGGCTCTGGGCCTTGTGGGCATCATGGTGGGCACTGTCTTCATTATCCAAGGCCTGCGTTCAAGTGCCACCTCCAGACACCAAGGGCCTTTGTAAATCACATCATGGAAGAAAAGGTAAATATGCAGGTTTGTTAGACCTGGAGAGAAAGTTCAAGAGGGAGAAAAGCAGGAGAAGGTTGCGGATACAAATGTGGTTGAAAAGTGGCAGAATTGGAAAAAGATCTGATTATGGCACAGGAGTGCCCCGGGATGCAATAATCTCATGTCTGTTCTGTTGCAGGCCTGATAATCTCCAAGAGTGGAAGAGTGGAAACGCTAGATGACCTAGTTCTACTTTATTTTTCACTTCAAAAAAAGTATTCAAAAATACTTACTTAGCATGTTTCCTTAGTTGCTTACTCCAACACCTCTTCTCTCAACTCTTCGGTATTTAAAGTGCTCTATTAGCCAAAAACTCACATGATCTTTATAGTTTTCACCACCTCTTGAGTTTTTCACTCATTTGTTACCTATTATAGAATCACTTGGATTTTCTACTGAACTCCCTAATTCTACATTTGCTATGATATCTCCATGGAAGCAATAAATGCCCCTCCACACACTTTAAAGGTCTTTTTGCTGCAATTTTTCCTTTTATCTCAAGGTTAACCAGGATCTTATATTTCAGACCCATTTAATATTGCACTGTCGTACTGTTGTCCCGTTGTTCGTCAATTTGCTCAAGCAGGCACCAGTAATGTCTCCATCGTGAGACTTGCTGCTACTGTTTTTGGCATATCGAATACACCGCGGTAACTTGAAGGCTCTGCAGTGCAGGCGGGATACTCTCGGTAGCTTGCTGGGCTCTGCCATGTGGGCAGGATACTCTTGGTAGCTTGCTGGGCTCTCCAAGAGAGACAGAGGAATTGAACCCAGGTCTGCCACATGCAAGGCAAACGCCTTACCAACTGTGCTATCACTCCAGTCCCTGAGTCCATGGCACCTGAAGAAATCAGGTGGTGGGGATCAATTCCCAAACCTGGAAAACCAAGCAGACTTCAAGTGTGGCCTGACGACCACCTGGTGGGGCTGGCAGGGCTCAGGCATGTGCCGAGCAGAAACTCATCACAGACTTTACCGGTCCTAGTCTTCCCAGTGGGTCTTGGGTGGCGGAGGTGGATTGGGAAAAGGTGACCGTCCTTCTCTCCTCCCTGACTCATATGAGCCACCTGTGGGGTCCACCGACATCACTCGACCTCTTATACTCTAGCCCACTGATGTACCAAAAGTAGCACACGTTTGTTTGGGTTTTACATACACACCATTGTGTCTTTCCTAAGCTGCTCCCTCCAGGACGGGCTCTAGCATAGAGACCTTTGTTTTTGCTTGTTCAAGAAGATCTCTGTGGGACCGGGTGAAGGCACTTGCCTTGCATGTAGCTGACCCCAGTTTGTTCTGGGCCTCAGCTCAGCTATCACTAGGGCGGGGCCGCTGGGCACTGCTGGTTGTGTTCCACACACTCTCTTAGCACGCACACATGATTCTGCAGTTACTCTCTTCCTTCACTAGTTTGTTTACAATTGATTTTTGTAGATAAGGTCAGTAGTAGTTAAGGGAGTTTACCATCAAGATAGAAGCAAAGAAATATACTTCCTTGTAAGTAACTACAAGTTTAGTAGTTTCAACATAGCCTGCATTAAAAACCTCATCCCAAGGTTTTTAGATGATGTTACATTGCATTGCCCTCTGGGGTTTGATTTGATTTTATTAGCTATTGTCATGCTTCCTTTTAGAACTCTTTTTTTTGTTTGTTTAATCTTATATTTAAACAACAGTTTTAAAAAATTGTGAGCTAATTAGAAAAACAGCATTGGCTATATTAAGAAATTCTGTGCCTAATTTCAGGTAAGATAATAATGTAGTTCTACCACTGTCACTGTCACTGTCATCCATTGCTCATCGATTTGTTCAAGCGGGCATCAGTAACATCTCTTGATTGTGAGACTTATTTGTTACTGTTTTTGGCACATCCAATATACCATGGGTAGCTTGCCAGGCTCTGCCATGCAGGCACGTTACTCTCGGTAGCTTGCCAGGCTCTCCGAGAGGGGCGGAGGAATCGAACACGGGTCGGCTGCATGAAAGGCAAATGCCCTACTGCTGTGCTATTGCTCCAGCCCAGTTCTACAACATCATAACATTTTCTATCTTAGTAATAAAATATTTTTGAATGAGATGTGATTTCTAAGGCTATCCTCCAAATAGCCCTGTGTCTATATAAGATTAAGTAGATAGTTTTTTAAACTGCCAATGAATTAAATACTGTTAAAAATGAGCTGTTGAGGATCAAGAGCAATAGTACAGAGTGTAGGATGTACTATATGATCCCCTGAGCCAGCAGGAATGATTCCTGAGTGCAGAGTCAGGTGTAACCCCTGAGCATTGCCATTTGTGGCCCTAAGACGAAACAAAACAAAAAAACACCTGAACTATAGATTCACAGTACTTGCTCTGCCTCCTAATATATGTAATTGAAATTTAATATAAAAAGAAAAATCAATTTTTCTGGAAACCTAAAATATATAAGCAGAAATCATTTCTGTTTAAAGTTATCTTGCTTTTTAAAGTTTTTTCCTTGTTTTTTTTTTCAATCACATTTTGGAAAACCCAAGTGCAAAACTACTCCTCTGGACTATAGAAACTGCTTAGAAATGTAACCCTGATATTTGTGTGTACAAGGGATAAGAGGAAAGTAGTAGTAACAGCAGAAGCAACAACAGCAAAATTGCTTTATTGTCGACAGGACTAAATAAAAAAATGTTATAAATATATGTAATAGACTCATTATATAATATACAATATATTTTTCTCTATATATATGATCAATATATGATCAATAATGCAAAATAATCACTGAGTACAAGCTTTGTGATAAATACATTTTGATTAATGTGAGAACAAATATAACCATTGTCTTCAAGGAACTTATACTACAGGGAGGTAATGCACATATATGCAACAATTCCACAAACATATGATAAACTCTGAAGAATTCATTTTAAAAAGGTAAAAATGAATACTGATTTATAAAGGAATTGCTCATTTAATTTATATAAACACATGACCAGCCTAAATTTGACCCTAGCACCCCATGTGGTCCTCCAGGAATAACCCCTAAGTGTAGAGCAGACTAAGCCCTGAGCACTGCCAGACATGAACCCAAATAACAAAAAAAAAAGCATTGTGCAGAAGCAAACTTATTTTGGTAGGTTTAGAAAAGACTTGAAAATCGTTAAAAAAATAAGAAAAATCTTGCCATATTAAAGAGAAAATGAGAATGAAATAAAATCTAAATTATCACAGACTTAATAAAGTTAATGTAAAATCAAGTTAATTGAAGTATTTTTATTTGGAATTCTTAGAAGTTAAATATATTATGTCTATTAAAATATATTATTAAAATTACTATAAAATGATAATTAAATAGAAACTTTGGAATATTATAACAACAAATTAAAGAATGTTTTAAAAGACAAAGAAATTCAATGTAGGATAGAAAATATACAGAGAATAGACTCTGGAAGTTTAACATTAAATGACAGAACTATTATATGAAAATAGATAGCCTTCTCCCAGGTACTTTAGGGGAATAACTTTTAAGAAGAAATTATATAGCCCTGAGTAGCCCAAAGGAATGAAAAACACATCAATTTAACATACAAATCTTGAACTCTTTGGAGAGGAGAAACTGTGCACTACCCAGATGCAGAAACCCAAGTTTCATCCAGAAGAGGGGGAGTGGGCCCCTCAAAAAAGGGAGAAGTTATAGAAAAGTCTATGATTATGAAGAGTTCATCACCAGTTCAGTAGATGAGATTTTGAGAAGGCCAACAACAGTGAACAAAACTGGACAGACCCAGGTGAAGCTTCAGTGCTACAAGAATTAAAACAAGACAGACGTAAGAAGGGTCAGAGGGCTCACAGCCTCCTGGACTGAGAATCCCAGATTCTTCACTACATTCCATATTTATTGTCTAAAACTAACTATCATTGGGAAAACAAGGGCAATCATTTGCAACTACTTTCTATCCATGCTAATCTAACCAGGTTAAGCTTTTACATGTCTATAGAAACAATGTGACTGAGGTGGCAAGGAGGGTAAATGATTGAGGGGGCAAAATTCTCTGAAATGGGCTTATCTCAAGGAAATTGTCTCTGAGAGTAGTAGCTCAAGTAACATGGCTATAAGATCCCTACTAGGATAACTTTCCATACACAGTGCCAGCTTTCTGGGAAATAAAGGCCCCATAACCACTCATCCGCCCTTCTCCTCAACCTGTCTATCTTAATTCATTTAACTAAGTTTAATAGTTATCTTGTCCCATCACAACAGAGTAAGGCTTTCCTGAGACAATGCCCAAAACTTTTAAGTATGCAAAACTCCAGAAAAATTCATCTGGAAGGACTGTATAGGAGCTCATCCCGAGAGTCAGTTGGGACTTGTTCTTCAAGCCTGTATTCTCTCTTGAACACATAGCTCTCTTGCTTGTCTCTGAAAGAGGAAGCCTCAGTTTCCTCTTGCCAGTGAAAAAGGAAGTCAGAGTTTCCTCTCTCCAGATGTTCCATCTCCCCTCCATCAACCTGATACACATCCCATCCCCAAGGTTCTGTCTCAGCAGTCCAGGGTAGTTTTCCAAGAACATAAAACTCTGCCCTGGAGCCTATGCTGACAGAGAAACTATGACAATGGGCAATAATACCTGGCAAGATTTAGACAATAGATATTGTTATAATTGGCAATAGCACAGCGGTTGGGCGTTCACCTTTCACTCGGCAGACCCGAGTTCGATTCCTCCGCCCCTCTCGGAGAGCCCGACAAGCTACCGAGAGTATCGAGCCCGCGTGGCATAGCCTGGCAAGCTACCCGTACTTATTGGATATGCCAAAAACAGTAACAATAAGTCTCTCAATGAGAGACGTTACTGGTGCCCACTTGAACAAATCGATGAGCAACTCGATGACAGTGACAGTGACAGAAATTTCTGGCATATTTTGAAACATTTGCCAACTGATAAAGAATGCAAGGAGCCTTTAAAAGGACTCATACAAAATTCTCGTTTAACTTCATCCTATATTAAATTCCTCCCCACATGGGGAGCTTCCTTTCTTTCTAATTTCCAATAAGCTTTACTACCTTCCAGTAACTTAGTCTGAGCATCTTTGTTACACAATATTTTCATTCTTGGGAATCGCGAGCAAGCACACAGACCCACGCCTCTCCTGCTTCACCTGCATCTTCTCTATATTTCTTTCCTGGTTTATTTCCACTCTGAAGAAGCCTGTGTGCTCTCTTGAACACATTCCCCCTCTTTATCTTCTCCCACATCTCTGTAAGCAAAGTTTTTTTTGATAAAAATCACTTTGCTCCTCTATTTAACCTCCTCCTGAAATTCCTTTCTGTGATGAAAGGCAATGGAACTAGAATTCCTGCGCTGAGGTATGGACTGACCTGATCTAGGCCAGGTATTTCCCCAAAGCTGGTGACCAAGGTGGGTTGAGCAGTGAGGTAGAAGCACCATTTTTCTCTTTTACTTGCCTCATCGGCAGAGCCTGGCAAGCTACTCGTGGCGTATCCGATATGCCAAAAACAGTAACAAGTCTCACAATGGAGACGTTACTGGTGCCCGCTAGAGCAAATCGAAGAACAATGGGACAACAGTGCTACAGTGCTGCTTGCCTCATGCCCCACTTTACAGGGCCACTAGAAACAGAACCAAAAGGAGAAACAAAGAAAATGAAGAGGAAAATGAAAGCAAATAAAGATAATATCCCCCAGATATAAAGGACCTAATTATTGCATAGAATGAAATGGTCAGAAATTTTATGGCAAAATTAATTTATAAAGCACATCCTTACATACAGAATTTTAAAATTTTAGAACTTGAGTTACTGAAGGATAATGAAATATCCCGTTGAGGAAAATATAAAACAATTTATCAGGGAAAAGTCAATAAAATTATTTTTTGTAATATATACATTCTTCAAATTCAGTACTATCTTGATAGTCCTGAAGAGAGGAATCTAGGTAGAATAGAACAGCATGCTTTGCAGAAGTACTGCTCTAGTCATATATATGTAAAAGGAAAACAAAATAAATGTGGTGGGGTTTTTTACTTAATCTCTCCTAGGACCATAGAAATAGTACAGTCAATAAGGCTCTTCTTACCTTACATGTAGCCAGCCTCAGTGTGATCTCCAGTACTCCATATGGTCCCCTGGTTAGAGAAAAAGTGTATTTTTCCTGTACTAGTGGGTTCTTGAGAAATGTAATAAAGCTTTGTATGCAAAATTCAGATGCTTAAGCAGTTAAAGTTTGTGATTATATATATATATATATATGTTTTTTATATATATTCAAATATATATGAGTAAGGCAGGCACATACATAACCATGGCAATGGAATTTCTGGGAAATAATAAACTACTGAGTCTTCACTTTTTTCACTACTGGCAGAGAGTCTCTTCCCCGGGCGCCTGGCTGTCTTCCCCGGGGGGCCCCTCAGAGGGGATGGGCTCCAGCTTCCCTCCCTGCCCCAAGCAGAGCTCCCGGTGGCGAAAGACCACCAGAACCTAGCCACAGCCATGCTCAAGGCCCCTCTCCACATGTTCAGACAAGCCTCACGCATGAAGGTACAGGCAGAAAAACCCAGGTGTGTGTAATCCCATCAATGGCCAACATCCAGAGATTTAAAAGCAAGCTCCCAGAAGTGCTTGGCTGCAAAGAGGCTGTGTGATATCTTGTAACCTACTTCTCCCTCTGGGAGAAACTAGCAAGCTACTGAGAGTTTCCTGCCCACATGGGACAGCCTCACAAGCTTCCCATGGTGTATTCTTATGTTAAAGCTGGATCTCATTCCCCTGACCCTGAAAGAGCCTCCAATGTGGCATCGTTGGGAAGGCCAAGTGGAGAGACGCTTCTAAAATCTCAGGGATAGGACGAATGGAGAGGTTACTGAGCCCGCTCGAGAAATCGAGAAATAGACGATCAACAGGATTTCGTGATTTGTGATTGAATAAACTACTAGCCCTAAGGCTATCAGGACCCATCTTGTGACACAGCAACTAAGGCACAATGAGACCTCTGCATGACTCCAGCACAGACCAGAGAAGGCTGGATCCCTCTTCACAGAGAAGCCCAGCAGGAACAAAGGTAAGGAAAAGGAATTTCAAAGAAAACCATCAGTTAATTCCAACTCTTCCCCCTTGACAATCACCCTAGCAATGGACTCTCATCTAGATAGAAATTTCCATGAGGGGCAACTTGGGAGAAACGCTATTATAGCCAACTTGAACAAAAGAAGCACATATAAGCTGCAGAGCCTCCTCCTGAAATTCTACTACTTGTGTCTTTTTTAAAAATTTTGAAAAAATTTTTATTGAATCACCATGTGAAAAGTTACAAAGATTTCAGGCTTAAGTCTCAGTCATACAGTGATCAAACACCCATCCCTTTACCAGTGCACATGTTCCACCACCAAGAACCCCAGTATACCTCCCATCCCACCCCCAACCCCTGCCTGTGTGGCTGATGATTTTCACTTTACTTTCTCTTTACTTTGATTACATTCAATATTTCAACAGGAAACTCACTGTTATTATTTGGACTTTTCTCCCAACAATCACACCTGCCAAAAAGACATCATTTGATAATTTGTTTTCCATTGCTGAGAATAAAGAGCATATGAGGCTGCGCAGGTTTTGGATTTCTGGTATTTTAGTAATTAAGTCCAGAGAAATTTCTGCCAGAAATTGCATCATTGCAAGCTCATACCTCTTTTTAGTGGGCCTTATAAGATGGCGGTCACCACACCGCTGCTGGGGAGAGGAAATGCCGAGAGAGAAAAATCTTTCCCCTCCCAGGGTGGCATGAGGCCATAGCTTAGTTCACAGTCTAGAGGCATTTGTGCAAGAAGCCACTGGGTGCTGAAAGTAGTTAGTTGGCCTCCAGAATCATGGGTGTTCAGGAATGGAGGGACCGCTCATGTGTGGCTGCTCGGGGTCACATCTGGGAGAAGAACTACTTGTGTCTTATGTGTCATGCTCAAGTGCATGTGGAAGGTAGATAGGGAAGAGCTCCATGTGTCACCCACATCTGCCCTCTTGAGATGTGAAATTTTAAGCCTTCATATCTAATGTTGGTATATGTGCAGGGGCTCTTTCCACCTTTGGAGAAACCCACATTCTCTCTTGAGCACATTACTCTCTCCTCCTTTCTTTCCCTCCTTCCCCTTTCTCAAAAATACCTCTAAATAAAATCTGCTTTACTCCATTGCTCATCTTGTCCTGAAATTCTTTTCTGTGAAAAAGCAAGGCACAAGAGTCCTGGGTAAGGCCTAGGACAGGCTTTCCCTTCCTGCAAAGAGTAATCCCTCTCTCCAGCCTGAGTCCACAGTTCCATTGGTTTGTGGGGATTAACTCCCATGCTGTGCAGAACAATTGGATATCAGGTGTGACTTGATGGCTACCTACTGGGACTGGTAGAACTTGAGGTAGTGCCATGCATGGGCTCTTAGCAGACTTTATCAGTTCTAGCCTTCTCAGCCCACTCCAACATGCCAGAGCTGGATCAGAATTAAATAGCTATCTCTCCATATGCTCCACATAAGTCAAGCAGAGACCCACCAGCATTATATGGGTCTTTTTCCCATGTACAATATCACTAGTATCATCTTCCTCCCAGACTACCATATACTGGTCACCACCAGTGTAAGATGATCTGGTCTTGTCACTTCTCTATTCTTGCTTTCAGTATATGCATTCCAACCTGAAATTGTCTAGCTGAGAGGAAACCTGTAACCTATATCTCCTTGCTTGGTGTTGTTGGACCTCTCTAGAACTGTACCCCAGCTATTCCCTGTCACAGCTTGCCACAGCCACATGCACATGGGTGAGACTCCTGTTCTCAGTGTCTTGTCACTGTGGCATTCAAACCCTGTCTGATTCTGTCATGTGCCCCAGTGTACGAGTCCTACCTGGTCCTTCTGTTTGTATAGGCCCAGGTGAGTGGGCAAGAAGAGAGAGAACTTTCTTCCTGTTGTTTTCTCTGTGTGTCCTGTTCCTGAGTTCTCCTTTCCTGGCCAGGGCTTCCTTTTATCTGCTGTTATTTCTTCTCCAGTTCTTCCATTATCTATTCTTGATTAGATAACTTTTTAGCTGGGTGAGATCAAAATGATCAGCGTATATGAACTAATTTATCTGGTGTTCTACCCCTCTATTCCACTGTGGCACCCCAAATACTTCCAGGAGTGATCCTGAGTGCAAAACAAGAAGAATCCCTAAACACCCCTGCCTGTCATGCTAAAATATTCTCTCCAGGTAGTGGAAGTGGCCAGAAATCAACAGAGGTATAAACAGCAGTCAGATATTGTAAACAGAATATTGGTCAAATCTCAGACCATATGAAACTTGAAACTCCATTATTAGCACCAACAAAGTATAACTAATGATGAAAAACTAAATAATTTAGCTATCTCACCAAACAAGGACAGAAATACAAGTAAATGCCCAAGATTATCAAAACTCTGTATGCTGCTTGAGGACGACCCCAGATTAACAGGCTTATCAATGATAACAGACATGAAAGGTAAAAATGGAAGAGAAGTTCATTCAGCTCTGAAAAATTGATGTTAAATGTTAAAGAATTTTTCTAAAGGGAATTAAAGGATCTTCTATTCTCTTTTCCCTTTCCTTTCCCTATAGCAATCCCTTTCCATATCCCATTTCCTTTCGTCTTCTTTCCCTTTTTCTCGTCCTGAGCAGGGGTTTCCTTTTATCTGTAGGTATTTCTCACCCCAGTCATCCCATTATCTACTTTTTATTCTGTACATTAAAATGAGATTAATGTAACTGATTTAAGATTAACTTTCAATTAACTAGTTTATCTAGTGTTTCATCCCTCCACTCCCACCATATCACTAAGAGGGTAAGTCAGAGCAACATAATTTTGTATCAGGAAGCGGGGAAAGTCTCAGACACCTGGATTAAATAACTCATTACTGAACAACCAGTGGGTCAGAGAAGAAGTCAATGAGGAAATTGAAAGTTTCATGGCAACCTATGAGAATGAGTACACTACCTACCAGAACTTGTGGGAAACAGCAAAAGAATTGAGGTTAAGAAGAAAGTTTATTGTTATGCAAGCATGCATCAGGAAGGAAAAAAGCACCCACATAAGTAAATTGACTGTATGAGAAACTTTTAAGAGGGGCTAGAGCAATAGCACAGCGTGTAGGGCATTTGCCTTGCACAGCCAACCTGGGTTAGATTTCCGGCATCCAATATGGTCCCCTAAACATTGCCAGTAGTAATTCCTGAGTACATGAATCAGGAGTAAACCCTGTGCAATGCCAGGTGTGACACAGAAAGAAAGAAAGAAAGAAAGAAAGAAAGAAAGAAAGAAAGAAAGAAAGAAAGAAAGAAAGAAAGAAAGAAAGAAAGAAAGAAAGAAAGAAAGAAAGAAAGAAAGAAAGAAAGAAAGAAAGAAAGAAAGAAAGAAAGAAAGAAAGAAAGAAAGAAAGAAAGAAAGAAAGAGAGAAAGAAAGAGAGAGAGAGAGAGAAAGGGAGGAAGGAAGGAAGGAAGGAAGGAAGGAAGGAAGGAAGGAAGGAAGGAAGGAAGGAAGGAAGGAAGGAAGGAAGGAAGGAAGGAAGGAAGGAAGGAAGGAAGGAAGGAAAGAAGGAGGAAGGAAACTGTTAAGAAACTGGAAATTACCAGCAAAAGGAACCCAAAGCAGGTGGGATAAAGGAAATAATAAAACTTAGAGTGTAAATTAATAAACTGAAATCTAAAAAAAATCTGAAAGATCAATGAAAGCAAGAGCTGGTTCTTTGGAAAAATAAACTGCTGGCAAGATTAAAAAATATAGAAGAGAGACAAAGAGATAGACAAAAAGCATATAAAGAAAAAGACAAAGAGAGAGACAATGAATGGAATCAGAAATGGAAGAAAGGATATTACAACAGAAAACACAGATATTCAATCATCAAAGATTACTTTGAGAATCTTTATACCATGTATCAAGAGAACCTAGAAGGTTCAATCCTTTATAGGCTCTTCCAGTAAATTGGAGAAACAAAAACACTCCCAAACAGTTTCTATGAAGCAAATATCACCCTGATACCAAAAGCAGAAATTGACACCACTAAATAAGAGAATTATATGCCAATATCCCTGACAAACACTGATGCAAAGATTCTCAACAAAATACTAGCAAATAGAATTCAACAATTCATCAAAAAGATCATACACCATAACTAAGTAGGATTCAACCCAGGAACACAAGGATGGTTTAACAGATGCAAGTCAATCAACATAATACATCATATCAATAAAAAAGTGAAAACCATAAGATCATATCAATAGATGCAGAAAAAGCACTTGACAAGATACATCACCCATTCGTGATAAAAAAAAAAACTCTCAACAAAATGTAAATTGGGGGGCTGGAGTGATAGCATAGCGGGTAGGGCGTTTGCCTTGCACGCGGCCAACCCAGGTTCAAATCCCAGCATCCCATATGGTCCCCTGAGCACCGCCAGGAGTAATTCCTGAGTGCAGAGCCAGGAGTAACCCCTGTGCATCGCCAGGTGTGACCCAAAAACCAAAAAAAAAAAAACCAAAATGTAAATTGAAGGAACTTTTTTCAATATAGTCAAAGCTATTACCACATGTTCACAGCAAGCATATTCTCAATGGGGAAAAACTAAGTCTCCCCCTAAGATTAGATACAAGACAAGGTTGCCTACTCTTAGCACATCTATTCAATATAGTACTAGAAGTACTTGTCATAGCAATTAGGCAAGGAAAAGAAATAACGTACATCCAGATAGGAAAAAAAGAATTCAAACTCTCTCTCTTTGCAGATAACATACTATACTTCAGAAAGAAAAAAGGGAAAAAAAACTAGAAATAATAAGTATGTGCAGCAAAGTGCAGCCTACAAAAGTAACACATAAAAGTTCATGGCTTTCCTATATACAGCTAATTAAATAGGACAAAGAGATATTTAAAAACAATCACATACAAAACTGTGCCTCAGAAAACCAAGTATCTTGGAATCATCTTAACTAATTTTATTTGCACAGTGTTTTAGAAAACACTGTGCAAATAAAATTACAAATCACTGCTTCAAGAAATAATGTGGACACAACAAAATGAAAGCATATCCCCTGCTCATGGACTGTAAGGATTAATATGACCAAAATGACAATACTCCTCAAAGCAATGTATAGATTCAATGTATTCCCTATACGGATGCCCATGACATTTCTCAAAGAAATAGATCAAACAGGGGCTGGAGCGATAGCACAGCGGGTAGGGCGTTTGCCTTGCACGTAGCCGACCCGGGTTCGATTCCCAGCATCCCATATGGTCCCCTGAGCACGGCCAGGGGTGATTCCTGAGTGCAGAGCCAGGAGTAACCCTGTGCACTGCCAGGTGTGACCCAAAATAAAAAAATAAATAAAATAAAAATAAATAAATAAAGATAAATCCTAATCCTCAAAAAAAAAAAAAAGAAATAGATCAAACACTCCCAAAATTCATATTGAAAAATAAACCTCAGCAAATACTATAACAATCCTTAGGGAAAAAAAGATGGGAGACATCATTTTCTTACACTTGAACTACAAGGTGGTAATAATTAAAAGAGCAAGGTACTGAAATAAAGACAGACCCTCAGGTCAAAGGAATAGAATTTAATATTCTGAGACAGATCTTCAGTTGTACAAGCAGTTAATCTTCACTAAGGAGCAAAAATTATGAAGTGAAGCAAGGAAAACCTCTTCAACAAGTAGTTTGGGAAAGCTGGTCAGCCACATGCAAAAATTAAACTCAGAACTTTATAATACCATGCACAAAAATCAAATCAAAATGGATTTAATACCTTGATATCATACTAAATCCATAAGGTACATAGAGAGAAGCAGAACTCTCCAATGATCATTTGTATCACTTGTTGTCCCGTTGTTCATCGGTTGCTGGAGCGGGCACCAGTAACGTCTCATTCATCTCTGTCACGTGCTAGTGTGGCCCAGTGGTATCTGCTCACTCCAGGAGCACAAAGAGCATCAAACCGTATTATTGTTACTGTTTTTGGCATATCAAATACAACACAGATAGCTTGACAGGCTCTGCCATGCGGGCTGGAAATACTGTGTTGCTCTCTTCCAGGAGCTTTGTTTTATAGTCTCTGGATCTTGGCCGTTGATAAGATTACATGGCACTGGGTGAAGTTTGTGGGTGTGACTACCAAGCTACTGGAAAACTTGGGGTCTGACTGGAGGAGGCCCCGCCCCGATCTTAGCAGCCTTGGAGATCTGAGCCACAGGTTCCACATACCTGGGTTCCTCTGCCAGTCCTTCATGGGTGAGGCTAATCCGAGCATGTGGAGAGTGACCTTGAGCATGGCTGTGTCTGGGTTCAGGGGGTTTTCAGCTGCCGGGATTCTGCTTGGGACAGGGAGGGAGAGTCAATCCGCCCCCCTTCAAAGGGCCCCGATGAAGACAGCCTGACGCGGGGGCAGGAGATTCTGCCAATGATATTGAAAGTAACTGCATCTTCAAGGATGGAACATCAGGGACAAATCAATTGGAAACAAAGATAAACAAATGCAACATTAAACTAAGAAGCTTCAACACTTCAAAGGAAATGATGACCAGAATACAAAGACATCCTACAGAATGAGAAAAATTATTTACCAAGGAGTTAATATCCCAAAATACATACACAAACTGGTAGAACTTTACAAAATAAAACTATAAAACACCATAAAAAATGGGAAGAAGAAATAAACAGAAGCCTTCTTAAAGAAGAAATACAAATGGCCAAAGGCACATGGAAAAGAACTTTACATCACTAATTATCAGACATGCAAATCAAAAAAACCACAAGATATCATCTCACATCACAGAGACTGGCCACCAACATTGAATGAGAGTCCCTTTATCTCCACATTCGTCCCAGCACTGGTTGTTCTTGTTCTTTTGGATGTGTCCCAGTATTATATCTCTTTTTGTTTTTGTTTTAGGGCCACAACCAATGTTTCTCAGAGCTTACTCCTGGCTCTGTGCTCAGAAATCATTCATAACAGGCTTGGGGGACCATAGGGTGTGGAGTCCCGTCCTGTCCAGCAGGGAGGACCCTTTGTGGGACTGAGAAAGGGACACAGCCCAATGAACAGAGGTAGAGCCAGAAAGCAGCAAGAAGGAAGAGAGTTTATTCTACTAGCAGCTACTACTTATACCTCTCTGCTGGGAGGAAATAGTGTCTGGACCCACATACAAATGCAGATTGACATGTCCTTTTGTTACAGACATAGGCTATTGAGAAACAAATGGTGACCATAGTGACAACCTTGCTACAAGCTTCTGAATCAGGAAAGCCAGGCTGTATGACTAGGAAATAAGAGTCAGGCTTGTAAAGCGGCTCCCTACAATATTGAGTGCTAGGGATCAAATACAAGTTGGCCACACACAAGGTGGCATACCCGCTGTACCCTATCCTACCTATCTGCTGTACTATATAGCTCTGGCCCCTCTCTCTCCTTTCCTAAACGTCATGGCATTCCTGCTTAAGACCTGTTCACTGGGAGCCAGTCCTCAGCAACTCAGCATGATACTCTCCAGTTTCCTCCAAGTAACAACAGATTACATGACTTTATATTTTCTTTTTAGCTGAGTAGTATTCCCTTATGCACAAGTACCATAGTATTTTTAATCCAGTCATCAATTCTTGGACACTTGGGTTGGTCCCAGATTTGCATTTTGTGGATAGTGCTTCAAAGAACAAAAGGCTGCAAATGTCTTTTCTCCATTTTGTTTTGGGTCCCCTGGGCTATATTCCGAGTAGTGGAGTTGCTGGGTCAAATGGAGGCTCAATTCCTAGGTTGTTTTTTTTTTATTTTTTTAATAATAATTTTATTGAATCACCATGTGGAGGGTTACATAGTTCTCAGGATTATGTCGGTTATACAATTCTCAAACACCCTTCCTTCACCAGTGCCCATCTCCCATCACCAACCCCCCCCCAGTATACCTGCCGCCCCCTCCCACCTCCCTAGTCCCCACCCTTGTACATGATAAGTTCCACTTCGTTTATGCCTTATCTCGATTACATTCCATGTTTCAACACACAACTCACTACCGTTGTTGGGGTTTCCCCCAAAAAAGGAAAGCAGTCCTATTGCCAAGGAGGCATTTGATAGTTCTCCACTGCTAAGAATATAGAGATATTAAGTCCTGCTGTTTGTTACATATCTTTTCTTTTTCCCCCTTGCCCCGCGCCACCGAGTTCACGCCTGTTTGGTAATCGCCACGCTGCCTGACAAGGAAAAAAAAACCGAAAAGGATGGTTATTTCCCGTCATCGGCAGGCGTGGGGCTCTGGCTTAGTTGATAGACTAGTCGAGTGTCTGCAAGCAGTTTCTGGAACCGACGGGCTTGCGCTGGTATCGGCTCCGGCTCGAGATTCCACTAGCGTCCCACTGTTCCATGTACATAATTTTTCCCCTTATATCCCATTCCTACGCCACCAGGTCTGTTTGCTTAATTGACATCACACTATGTTTGACACCACACCGCGTTTCTTCCCGAGAAAGAAGGATATTTCTTCTCAGCTGGTGTGGGGATATAGCTTAGTTCAGTCTAGAGAGATGGCTACCACTTTGATTGCCTTCAATATTTCAGCAACAGACTTACTATTCTTGTTAGGATCTCCCACAAAAGTCCGACCCATTAAAAAGGGACATATTACATATTGCTGATGCAAAGATGACATTAGGTTTTGGGTTTCTGTATAAAGTCCAGGGATAGTACAACCAGAAATAACATCACTACAAACTTTTACCCTTTTATGGTGCTCATAAGATGGAGAAGCCTAGAGAGAGGCTCGGCATCTCCATTTTGCGCTCAGGAAAACCTCGGATCCTGCGCTGTGCTCAGGGGGGAGGTGTGGAGAGAGAGAGAGGTTAAAAGAATTGGGGGATGCCCGGCTCCCACTGTTTCAGCGCACCGTGGGGTCTCTGGTCCCATGCCGGAATTAGTTCAGTGGGCTGTTTGGAGTCCAAGGGCGCTTCCTTGGGCTCTTCCATCATGCTCGCTCCGCAGCAGGGTCCAAAGGGCGGTTGTTTTTTTTTTTTTTATGACTTTCCATATTGTTTGCAAGAAAGGCTGTGCCAGTTGACATTCCCATCAGCAGTGAAAGAAAGCCCCTTCTCTTCACATCCAAGGCAGCACTAGTTGTTCTTGCTCTTTTAGCCATGTGCCAGTCTTTGGTGTGATGATATATCATTGTTCTGTGTATTCGCATCTCCCTAATGTTTAGTGATGCAGAGCACTTTTAGAAAAAGTGCTCTGCATCACTAAAAGTCAGAGGGCAGCACGAAGGTTTGTCCCTGATGTTCCATCCTTGATGTTCCTCCACCTAAAAGTCAGAGGGCAGCGCCTAGGTGTCCTGAAGTGGCGGCAACAATAGAGTTCCTCCAATCTCTATTGTTGCTGCCACTTCAGGACACCTTGGCGCTGCCCTCTGACTTTTAGGTGGAGCCTGTTTCTGAGGCGTGTCTATTAATGTCTGGCAGGAGTCTGTGGTCCTCTCCCAGGCCACAGCGGAGAGAGTGTGGCCTCAGGGCACACATGATTGGGGACATATGGCCTTCTCCAAAATACTAATATATTTTAAATAAAACTTAAAAAATATTAAATATGTAGGAATCAGGCTGAAGTGATAGCACAGCGGGTAGGCCCGGGTTCGATTTCTCCTTCCCTCTCGGAGAGCCCGGCAAGCTACCGAGAGTATCCCACCCTCACGGCAAAGCCTGGCAAGCTCTTTGTATCATATTTGATATGCCAGAAACAGTAATAACAAGTCTCACAGTGGAAATGTTACTGGTGCCCGCTCAAGAAAATCCATGAGCAACAGGATGACAGTGATACAGTGATGTAGGAATCAACAAAAGATGCAAAAAACTGATTCCTTGAAAATTAATGTCACTTGTGAAAGAAATAGAAGAGGAAATAAAAATATAAGAAATAGGAAGGAAAGGGAAACAGGAAGTGGAAAAATATTTCATGTTCATATTAAGATGACCATTCAGCAATGTTACACTAATTCAGTGCAACAGCCATCAAAATTCTAATAATAATCTCTAAGGACTTTGAATGATCACAGCTGAACCAGGTTCAATCCCTGAAATCTCAGATGGTACCCTGAGCACCACCAGGAGTGATTCCTGAATGCAGAGCCAGAAGTAATCTCTAAGTGTCACCTGATATGACCCAACAACAAAAGCAAAATAAAATAAAATAAAATATTTATGGAATCATAAAGCACCCCAAATAGCTTGTCATTATAAAAAAATGTTGGGAGATATCACATACTCTAACTTTATATGTGTGATTATCTGTATTTGTCCGTCTTCTGGCTTTACATATCTTCCAATTCCATCCAAATTTCAGTGAATTGGCATGTTTTCATCATTCCTTACAACTACATAGTACCCCACTGTGTGTGTGCATATATATATATGTATATATATATCACATCTTCAAGATGCACTTATTTATCATTGTACACCTAGATTAATTTCACATCTTAGCTATTATACTAAGTGCTACAAAGAATTATGATAAGCATATGTTTTTTAGAATGAATTTTTAATGTAAAGTTTGAAGGGGGACGCATACATCACTTTTGGCACTAGAGCATAACAAAGAGAAGGAAGAAATCAAGGGGGTACAGAAATAGACAGGAAGCAACAGTTAGCAGGGATCAAGGTTACTGAATACATTGGTGTTGCAAAACACTGATACAGCTAATGATCCAAGCCACAGTTTCAATAACACTTAAAACAAGAGATAAAACTTCAACAAGCAAACTTTGAGATATGCCTGTCTTAGTGGGTTTATGTCCTGGGGGGAGGACCATGGAATCCTGGTGGAGGGAAGGTAGCACTGGTGGTAGGATTGGTGAATAGTTTGTATAAAACTCAACTATGAACAACTTTGTAAATCATGGTTGTTTAATGCACTGTAGCACTGTCCTCCCTTGTTCATCGATTTTGCTCAAGTGGGCACCAGTCACGTCTCCATTGTGAGACTTGTTACTATTTTTGGCACATGGAATACACCACGGATAGCTTGCCAGGCTCTGCCGTGCGGGCGAAATACTCTCGGTAGCTTGTCGGGCTCTCCGAGAGGGACGAAAGAATCAAACCCAGGTCAGCCACGTGCAAGGCAAACACCCTACCTGCTGTGCTACTGCACCAGCCCCGGTAAAGTTAATCACAGAAAAAAACTTTCAATAGCTGTGCTTCAATAGGATTCACTACAAGTATACAAGATAATAATTTCCTTTAAAGGAAATCAAAAAGCAATTTGATGTCAGAATTAAAAGATCTAAGTAGAAAAGAGGTCAAGTAAAAGAGATAACCACTATTAATTCATAACATAGCAAAGAAAAAATATATAGGTTAATATAGGAAAACAACTGTGTCAAAGAAACAATATTGGCATCCTCAATTTTTTTTCCTTTTAACTAGAGAAATATCTGTACAAGAATAAGGGGCACTTCCCACTTAAACACCCATTGTCAATATATTCACTTCAGTATAAATTAAGTTGTGAGAAGATGGTCCAAATAAACTACAGTCATCCTATAAGTAACTAACTGTACTCATTTTAAGAAGCATTTCTCTCTTACTAGTTTTACTTATTTCCTGATAATCTAATTTATACGGAACTTCCTTCATGAAAGAAAAATGTACTTTGATATCATTACCAATTCATAAAGTTGATGTCAAATAGTAAATTCAGTTGCCCTGAAATTTTAAAAAAGAGTTTCATGCTTGCTCAACTGTAACTTGTTAGGATTTTTCCCTTCTTCAACTATAGTAAATAAAATTAGGTAATTATTTACAGTGAATTTAAAGTCTTTTTCAGTTAAAGAAATATGTATGTTTTGCTGTGATATAGTATGATTGGTTTTTTTTTAATTGAGCCACTGTGAGATACAGTTACAAAGTTTTCATGTTTGATATTCAGCTATACAATAATTTATCACCCATACCTCCATCAGTGCAAATTTTCCGCCACCAATATCTCCATTATCCCCTCCACTTCCATCCCAGTTCTTACTCTGCCTCTACAGCAGGCAACTGCTCAGATACTCTCTCTCTCTAGTTTTTGGCATTATATTTTGCTCGGATATTCCCACCACACTTTTTAATTATTTTTTAATTTATTTTTTTTTATTGTATCACCATGTGGAAAGTTACAAAGCTTTCAGGTTTAAGTTTCAGTTATACAACGCTCAAACACCCATCCCTTCACCAGTGCACATATTCCACCACCAAGAATTACAGTATACCACCCCCCAACCCCTCCTGCCTACCCAGCCCCCCATCCCGCCTATGTAACTGACAAATTTCACCTTACATTCAGTTTATTTTGATTACATTCAATATGTCAACAAAAAACTCACTATTATTGTTTGGAGTTTCTCCCCCAAAAGTTGGACCTGCTGAAAAAGAAGCATTTGATAATTTGTTTTCCATTGTTGAAAATGAAGAGATATGAGGTTGAGCGGCTGCACTAGCAGCCGCCCTGTTTTGAATTTCTGTATTTTAGTATTTTAGTAACTAAGTCCAGAGAATTTTCTGCCAGAAATTGCATCATTGCAAGCTTGTACCTCTCTGCTACTTTATATAGTATGATTGTTCTTAAATTTCACTATTCCTACATTTAAAAAGTAATTTTTAAATGTTTTGAAACGTTTTGAAAAGGAATCTGTTATTTTCATTAGTTCATTTCAACTAAACTCTTTGAAAGACTGCAAGTATGATGAAGGTGATTCTCAGGCATTTTTGTGGCTGTGTTCTAGGTCAAGTGTTTATTTAAATTTTTTTTAATGCACCACCACCATAAACACTTGATGATTTAATTAAAAAAATTTAAATCAAACAACTCTCATTCACTGCTTTGGGAATGTTGTCTGGTTCAACCTTCACAGAAAATAGTAAATTTTCTCAAAAAATTAAGAATATAAAGAGCATTGTGTGAAGTAAATTAAATCAGAGGAGGGCAAATACTGGTTGTTCTCTCTTACATGTGGCAAAAAAGTAACAAGAAAGAAAATGGGAGGTATCAGATGTGAACATATCCTTGGCCCAAATTACAGAAACTATAGTTAAGGAAATGAGGAGATTTGGAATAGGGAGAAAGGATCAGTGATAATATAAAGGCATTTTTCAGGGACCTTGGATGCTTTGTGTATAGAGTTGACATGACTGTAATTATGTGCCTCAAACTATAATAATTAAATCAAAACAATGATCTTGCCAAGGAGTCGGGATGGAGTGGAAGAGAATAAGGGGATGCTGGTTGGGAGATTCTGAAATTGTAGCCTCTCAGCCTCGTTCTCCATTCTGACACCTTACAGGAGACAGAAATACCTCAAACCCACTGTAGAGAGGAATCAGCAAGTGAGGAATTCCTGTTTATTAGAGATATTATTTCCCTAACTCTAGAGATAAGCTTCCAGACAGTATAATTTTATTTTAATTTTTATGTAGGACCCTAATTTATAATCTTGTTAAGACAAGTTTCAAGCCCACAACATCCCAACACCAGAGTTTAATATACCCCACCAATGTTTCAAGGTCCCGGCACTCACCTTACCCTACTCCCTTGGTAAGCTGCTCTCTATAGGACTCCCAGACAATGTCTTATTAACAAAACTCAGAGACTAAGAAGGAGACCAACTTTCAGTGCTTGGCCCACAAAAGTCACACTGAGTAGTAACTGCCTTAAAATTTGGATATAGGGGCTGGAGCGATAGCACAGCAGGTCGGGCATTTGCCTTGCACGCGGCCGAACCGGGTTCGAATCCCAGCATCCCATATGGTCCCCTGAGCACGGCCAGGGGTGATTCCTGAGTGCATGAGCCAGGAGTGACCCCTGTGCATCGCTGGGTGTGACCCAAAAAGCAAAAAAAAAAAAAAATTTGGATATGCGGGCTGGAGTAATAGTACAGCAGGTAGGGCATTTGCCTTGCACATGGCCGAACAGGATTTGATCCCTTATGGTCCCCCAAGCATCGCCGGGAGTAATTCCTGAATGCAGGGCCAAGAGAAACTCCTGAGTATCGCTGGGTGTGACCAAAAAAAAAAAAACACCTTGGATATTATCAGGAATCAACAGGTGACTTTGTCCATGGACAAGGGAGCATTATACTCTAAGAATTCAAGTTCAGCAGTAACTATTCAGGAATTTTTAAAAAAAATGGAAGGGATGGGTATGAGTCAACATCACCAAGAAAGGATCTAGAATCAAAAGAAGCACTACCAGATGTCCAGTAGGGTCAACAAGAAGCAAACTACCCCAATAACTCTCCACTGTCATGAGGTTCTGGCACCTAGGGCTCTCTCTATGTAGCAGATAGACATATTTCAATGAAATTCCACTGAGTATAGTAGTTACCCCTTGACAACAATTTACTTTCTGAGGTTTCCATTACTTAAAGTCAACCATAGTTCATTATTACTGGAAAATTTCATAAACAATGTGGAAATTTTAATGATTGATTGATTAATTGGTTTAGGGCCATGCCTGGAATACATGGAACACTCCTGGTTCTGTACTCAGGAGTTGATCCTGGCATGCTCAAGGACCATCTGGGTACCAGGGATTGAACCTGGGTTAGCCACCTGCAAGGAAAATGCCTTACCCACTATACTATTGTTCTAGCATCCACAATGTTTAAATTTTAAATTAAACAACTATTCCAACTCTTCTCTAGTCTGAGAGATGGGTCATCCTCTCAGTTCCATGTCTTCCTACTTGCTTTTCCCTCTAGTATTTAGATTAAAAAATTCAAAGGATTCTAGAAGAGCTGGCCTCACTACATTTTCTAATGCTCAGATACCTTGGGGAGAGAGATCACAGTCATATAGTTTAATTACAGTGAATTTATTTAATTGTATTAGTTGTTGTTCTCAATCTCTTACTGTATCTATCTACAAATTAAGCTTATCATAAGTATTAGTATTTTCTGGGGGAAAAGGAGTAGGGTTCAATATTATGGAAAGTTTTAAATCATAAATAAAGTTTCTGTCACTGCTGTTTGTAATTAAAATATTATATAATAATATTTAAAATAACTCAACCAAAATTCAAACTTCTATTGTTTGAAACAAAAGATATCAAGATAGCACTTTCATTTTTGTTATACTTTCTCAAAAAGTGAAAATGGAGTCCAATCAATGTGACTTTCCAGAAAATGCTTGATATTTTTAGATTTAGACACTGCTTTTTGCTTTATTTGTGTGTTTTTTTTCAGTGCTCAGGGAGTCATTGCAGTGCTGATGAAAGAACCAGGGCTAGCTACATGTGACAAGTGCCTTAACCCCTATACTATCACCCCAGTCCTTTAGAGCAGGATATATTCCAGACATCTATCACAAGGGACCATTAAGTTTGTCCCCATATAGTTCACTCTGCCTACTTACCACATCACAAAAGTGAGAGATCAACATACCCTAAGGCCACTATACTAAATATCAATACTAAAGAGTAGTGGAAAATGTGCCTCCATCTCAGGAGGGCAGCCCAAGATGCTTCTAGGAACACATCCTCCTCCTAACCCAAGTAGACTGGATCATTTCAAATATGCTCCTTTCTGATGATGCGGGCCAAATATAAACTAGAGACTGAACACAATGGCCACTCAACACCTTTATTGCAAACCACAACACCTGATCAGAGAGAGAGAACAAAAGGGAATACCCTGCCATAGTGGCAGTGTGGGGTGGGGGGAGACGGGACTGGGGAGGGGGGGAGGGATGTTGGGTTTACTGGTGGTGGAGAATGGGCACTGGTGAAGGGATGGGTTATCAAACTTTGTAAGGGAGAAACATGAGCACAAAAATGTATAAATCTGTAACTGTACCCTCACGTTGACTCACTAATTAAAAATAAACTATTAATTAAAAAAAAACAAATATGCTCCTTTCTTCCTGTAAAATATTCCTATCTCTTTTCATTCAATATGACTCAAGACACAAATAAATTCAAAATCTTATTTAATTATGATAAAAGCTCTGTGGTCAGACAAATTCTTTTGAACAATCTTAAGGGGTGGGAAAGAAAAGAAATATAAAGTTCTCTGAGGACTTGTGTAGAAGCTTCTGGGAGCAGCACACAGACAAAGGCCCCAGGACGAAGGACATTGCATCACAACCAATTCCTCAAGTGGGGGTCAATGCGGGAATCATTGTAGGCCTTTCAGAAAGCCATATAGACAGATAGGACTGACATGAGAACTCTGGGAAAGAACAGGTATTACAGAAGAACAAAGTGAATCCCCATCAAAGTATCCTCAGGAATCAGTGAAGGAGCCCTGTAGAAAAGAAAGAATGATCAGCCCAGGGCATCCTGAAAATCATGCCTTCTGCCTTCTTCTCTGGATCCCTGCAGCATCAGTTGGAGAAAGCTAAGCTCTTCCTCTAACATCTGGTTAGTAAGTGCCAGATTGGAGGTGTGGGAGGATGATATCTGTTGGATATTAACCCTAAGTGTTTTAAGCTTCATTAGTGAATCTCCATTTCTCCTCCTCCCAGACAAACTCAGAGTGCTCTTACAAGCACCCCTAGTCCCCTGGGGGGAAAAGAAAAGCAAAATAGATGTCACTGGGAGACAGAGCATTTCCTTGAGTTAATGCCCCCGGGAGAATTGCCTCCATTGAAAAGCTTTACCTCTATAAATGATCAATCACACCATGTGCAGTCCTATACCTTGAACACCTTCAAATGTTCTGTAAGTATGCTAACAGTTCTGCATTAAATGGGTCATTTGGACCATCTACCCATGAGTCCCCCATCTCTTTATCACACACCACCCCACAATTCTTGAACTCACAATATGCTTCCAGTTGATACAAAGATTCCTATATTTAGTAAATCTTATTATTCACCTTCTTTGAAGTACTTGTAGCCTATGTGACATTCAGATGTAGATGGGCAGTAACCACCAGTACGTGGCACAGTGGGCCTCATCCTGGTATGTAACATCCAAGATGTGCCTCTAGCCCTAGTTTCACAGAAATATGAAATTAAAGCCATGGACTAATTCCTGGGAATAACCTTGAGAGCTTCCTATAGGAACTGAGGATATTTCTCTCCTAACTCTTGTTATCATACTATTAAAGATACATATTAAATTGAGACCTCTTTGTCCAGCTTAACCCACCTCATACCTTCCCCTTTATTACCTCTTCTTACCCCACAATCAATCCATTCAATGAATTAAAGCAGAAATGTTACCTGCTGGTGGAGGTCCAGAAGATCCTACAAAAAGAGTTATACAAAAAGAGTTATAAAGCCTCATTACTAAAACAGTCTCTTTCGTCCCAAGGGGAAATAAGATATACAACTTAACTGGAAACTGATTGCCTCCCTGAACATTGGACAAAGGTCTTAACTAAAGATACTCCAAATTAATAAAACAATCACTAAAAGGGAGATAATGAGTGAGATAATGATCAACAAAAAAGAATCCCTTGACACAATCATTACTTGTGCTCAGGCTACATTTGCCACTAACATGGATTCCAGTGTGTCCCCCTGGGTTGTTTTGTCTCCTCTTTTCAGGATCAGAAGGCAGTAACAGAGAGACAAAGTTCTCCCTGGGCAGAGAGCCTTAGGTATAGCTTTCCATCTCATTCCCCAGAGTAACTTACCCTTCTGACTCCGGTGTCGGAAGAAGAACCCCAGCCCAAGGAAGATCAGTCCCAGCACAAAACCCCCAATGCCAGTCAGCATCTTGTTCTTCGCTGAGTCAGACTGCGCTCCTGCAAAGTGTGAGTGTTAGCATTTGTTCAAACACAGTACAAGTCCCTTTGGAAAGTCTAAAACATAGCCTGAAATACAGGAGGTGGAAGAACTAGGAAATCTACACTCCATTCTGACCAATCCTAGATATGCAAGTACCTGCCATAAGACCATTGGACACCATGGGGAGATAAGAAAGAGAATGGGTGATCCTTGCTCTTCAGTGGACCTAAGGAACATGGAAATAAGGCCTTAAGGAAGTGGGGGGGAAGAGAAGCAAAGGATGGAGAAGGGCAGGTGATGAAGAAGAGAAAGGGAGGAGTAAGAGTATGGGACATGAGGGGTAGGTGTGGGAGGGAAGGAAAGGTAGGAAGAGAGGGGGAAAGAAGGAGATGGAAAGGTGAGAGGGAAAAGGAGGAGGAGGGAGAGGAGGGGAAAGGAAGAGCAGATTATGGGAAATAAAATAATATCTTTCTACCCAAATAGATGGGAGGAAAAAACTTGTTAGGACTGGTTTCTGGAACCAAGGACTTGAATTAGGAATGATCTCTAGTATCTGAAAAACAGTGAGATCAGGATTCCTTGTGAGCCCCTTGCCTTGGTGCGAAGAAATGCTCTGGACTGTGGTTCCCTGCTCAGCAGTCACTCTGGCAAAAAAGGGTGGTTTGGGATGGACACAAGGGAACTCTACCCACTGACATGCGGGGCCCATAATGACAGGAAACAAACTGTCTCTTACGCCACTCCACTGAGATGGGGGTCTGGAGGCTGGGGTGCTCCACTTGGCAGGTGTAAACGTCTCCACGCTGGGGGATCATTTCCAACATCACTGTGATCTGGAAGGTCCAGTCCCCATTCCGAAAAAGGGGAGTGGACATCACACCAGTGGTCTCTTCCTGGTCATTCCGGAACCACCGCACTTTGACCTGGCCTGGATAGAAATCTGTCACCGAGCAGACCAGCAGGTTGTGGTGGTTTAGAGCCTCTGTCTTAGATGGGGAGATGGTCACCTTAGGTTCCACTGAGGGAGTAACAGAAGGTAAAAGACAGTGAGATCTGAGAACACAGAGCAAGTCTCCATCCCCTGGAGTCAGGTTTATTGTTTTTGTTTTTGTCATTTTTTTGTTTTATTTCTCTATTTGTTTGTTTTTTTATTTTTGGTGCCAGGCAAAGAGATCCCTTGATTGCAAATAAGGGTTAAAATACAAATGCTTTATGTATTAGCTTGAAGAAATGAATTCATCAGTTTACTTCCAGTCTCAAGAAACAATACTAACGAACATATGGAAGCTAATCTCTTGATATTGACAAGCACTTTAAAATTATTAAATGCGAGGGTCAGAGTCATGGAACAGCAGGTAGGGAATCTGCCTTTTACACAGCTGACCCAGGTTAGATTCTCCAGTGTATTTCCACAATTCCTCATGTAGTTCCCCAAGCCTGTCAGAATGAACCCTGAGTGCAGAGTCAGGAGTGAGCCCTGAGCACTGTTGGGTGTGGTTGAAAAAGAAAAACAAACTTATAAAACATGGGGCTGGCGGGATAGCACAACTGGTAGGGCATTTACCTTGCACTTGGCCAACTCAGGTTTGATATCCAGCTATCCCATATGGTCCTGCAAGCAACGCCAGGAGTAATTCCTAAGTGTATGAGCCAGGAGTAAACCCTGAGCATAGCTAGGTGTGACCCAAACAGCAAAATAAAATAAAATTATAAAACATTTTATGGTAGATCATTATGCTAGATCATTATTTATATTTTTATTTAAAATTATAAACATGGCACAGAGAAACAGTACAAGAAGGAAGATGTTTTGCTTGCATGTGACTGACCCAATTAATCCCTGGAATCATATACGGTCCCTGAGCACCACCAGGAGTGATCCCTGAGCACAGAGCCAGGAATAAGCCCTCAGCACTGCAGGAATGGACCACCTCCCCAAAAACAACATTAGGCTTCTTACCCTCCCCCACACTTCTTAAAACTATCAGAATCAGCTCTAGCTACTCCTGACAAGCAGTGACACCACTTTCAGTCAGTTCCCCTGCTCCTCACAGCAGAGAAAATTCTGCACGTTTGACTCTCCTGCTACCACTGGACCATCAACACTAGTCCGGTGCCTTGAATTGTAGCATAAATAATTCAGACACGTGTCTTTGTCCCACAAAGTATAACAATAGGGACCATTATGATCCTTTCTCCAAATCACTGTTTTTCAGCGGTCTCCAAAATTCCCAGTCTGCGCTGCTAAGGAACCTGTGGCACAAGACCACTTCTTACAGGCTGTCCTCAGCCAGGGCGGGGTGACACGGGCGCCTCAGGGAGCGCGGGCCCGGTAGGCACCAGGCGCCGCCCCGCAGAGCAGAGGAGACGCGCCAGGAGCAAACTCCCTGGGCGGGACCGGCCCTTAGTGCCCAGGCAGCGACCCCGCGGGACCAGGGGGGCTGCCCGCGGGCCCTCCGCCGCCCGGGGACACGCTCACGGCCCGGTGCGTCCCCCGCCCCTGGCCCCGGGTCCCACCCGCCGTGGGTCTCGCCGGCTCGGCTATCAGGGGAGTGGCGAGTCCCGCGCGGACCCCGGGCTGCTGCGGGCCCCCGGCGGGGCTCACCTCTCCGGGGCAGGGTGGTAAGTTCCTCGAACTCGTAGTTGTGTCTGCACAGCGTGTCCACATAGGCCCGCCTTTGCTCCAGGAGGTCCTTCTGTGAGTTCCAGTACTCTGTGAACGGCCGCCCCAGCGGGGTCACCGCCTCATGCACCCCCACGTCGCTGTCGAAGCGCACGATCTCCTCCTGGTTGTAGATGTCTTGGAACAGGAGCCGCACCCGCTGCGTCCCGTTGGTGAAGTAGCACAGGAACTTATACTGGTACACGAAATCCTCTGCGGGAATCACCGCGTGTCAGGCCCGGCGGGGCGTTAGGGTCCGAATGGGCGGCGGCAGAGACACCTAAATCCTGCCGCCCCCGCCACCCCCACCCCCACTCCGCGGCTCCCAGCCTCCCCCTCCGGAGCCACATTGGACCCCTGGGCTGCCCCTTCCAGGGACCACCCGCCCTCAGATCGCCAGGGATGGAGGAAAGGCCATGTCAGAGGCAGCCCTGGGGCCGGGGAGAGGAATGTGGGCTGTCGCGGTCACTGCATACAGATCGTGCGACATCTCATTTTTCATAGACTTGCTGGGAACCTCAGCGGTTAGTAAGCATCTAAGAGTTGAAGAGAATGACCAGAAAGGCCATTACCCTCGCCCACTGCCTGACACTTATACTCATTCTCCTGTCACAGTAGAAACTAATGCCTTCTTTCCTTCCTGTACCTGCATTTACCCACTGCACCCAAAAGGCTGTAGGAGTTTTCTTGCTACTAAAAGGATAACCTCCGGAGACCTAAACGGAACATTGTACTCATGGCAAGCACACAGGCTTTTGAATTACAGAAACTCAGTTTCTGTTGAAACCTTGCCAATTATCAGCTTGGCAAGCTGCTTAAGAGAGTATCTCTAGTGGAAGCCTAATTATGTAGAAAGAAAGTTAAATCATCTCAATTAGAAAGATTGAGAAAATTTATATAAAAATTCTAACCCTGTGAATGCCCTGCCAAGGAGGCGTGGGGGGGAAGGGAGAAGAGGGGGTGGTGGGAGGGATGCTGGGACCATTGGTGGTGGAAAATGGGGACTGGAGGAGGGATGGATACTTGACCATTGTATGACTGAAATGTAAGCACGGAAGTTTGTAAATCTGTAACTGTACCTCATGGTGATTCAATAATAATAATAATAATAATAATAATAATAAATTCTAACCCTGTGTCTAAAATAGACTGATTTCTCAATATGTCTTTTTTCCTTCTTTACATTCTCTTTTCTCCTAAATTAAATCCAGCATCAATTCTTTTCAAAATCCCAGTCAGGTTGAGAAGGGAAGCCTGACTCCCAGGGAAGGGGAGTCTAGTTCCTGTTCCCCTTTTGGGAATCCTGCTCTTGTCCCCTTTGTGCTCATTACCACAATCAGAGGAAGCCTCACCCCAGTCCTGCTTTTTACCAAATCTAAGCATTGTCTTGCCCTGGCTTTGTGCAGTGTACTACTCCATGGTCATGTAACCCTGACTCTCCCGCTACAAGCGAGAGCCTTGTCTAGTGTAACCAAAGCCTCAAACGGATGCTTAGGTTTTGCAGAAGACTCAGCTGGACAGGCAGGCACCCATGCTAAATAAACCCGGATTTTCTTGTTCCTCTAAGTGTGTGTCTTTGTCTCTTCCTTTGCAGGGCTTTTCTTCAACATTTCTGGCACGTTGGCTGGGAAGACAGCAACCAGGCCGGCATATAAGAGTGAAACTTCAAATTAAGACTCCCCCTCCATGGTCTCTACCACAGCCTCACTCAAATCAAGGGTTTACTCAACATCCTCCACACAGTCAAGAATGCAAAATCTTTTTCCTCAAACACTTAAGCTCTAAAGAGTTCTGTAAGCCATACTGGAAGACCCCAAATGAAAAATCCTGTTGAGTCTTCTCTAGAGTCTTGTTTTCAAACATAACCCCAAGTTCACTTTGCCCTGACACTTGTGATAGTACACACACACACACACACACACACACACACACACATACACACTCTCTCTTTCTACCTCTCTCCCTCTGTCTCTCTGTCTCTATCTCTCTGTCTCTTTCTTTTTCTCTCTCTGTCTCTGTCACTGTCTCTCTGTCTCTGTCTCTGTCTTTGTCTCTCTCTCTCTCTCTTTCTCTCTCTCTCTCTCTTTCTGTCTAATCCTCTATTTGTAACATCACCAGTGGGATGGGGATTGCTCTCATCTTGTCTTTAGAAGGTAGAAATGAGAATGTGACATTGCCGTTTCCCAAAGACAAGGACTCTCGGGGCTGGAGCAATAGCTCAGCAGGTAGGGCGTTTGCCTTGCACTCGGCTGACACAGGTTCAATTCCCAGCATCCCATGTGGTTCCCTGAGCACCGCCAGGGGTGATTCCTGAGTGCAGAGCCAGGAGTAACCCCTGTGCATTGCCATGTGTGACCCAAAAAAGAAAAGAAAAAAAGAGACAAGGACTCTGATGAAAGACTGTGCTTCCAGATCACAGACTCCCCTGGTCTCAACCCCAAGCGTCCCCTGAGTGCTGAGCAGAAGCTGCCCTGTACTTACTTGGAGTGTCTCTGCCCTCAGCCCCTGGGGTTCTCAGCAACCCCAGCAGCAGCACCACAGCTGCTGTCCACAGGCTCCTGGAGCTCCACGGAGTCATCGTCACGGTCAGAACTGAGAACAGAGGGAGAAACTAACCTGTTTAAGACGACTCACACCTGGTGACTCTGAGGAACCCACAGAGACTAAAATACTATGAAAGCTTCCAAGCATGGCAGGATTGGCAACTCCCTGGGAAAGGAACCAATCAGCACTGGAACTGGAGCAGCTCATCTGTCTCCAGGCAGACACTTTTCATTCCGGTGCTCACTTCAATGCCTGGCACTCTGTCTGCTTCTAATCAGACTAGATGGACTTTTGAGGCAAATTTTTTTGATCATTGTATAAGATCTGAAGATTGAATGCCTTAGGTATTTAAAGAATCAAAAGATAAAAATGAAAAAAGATTCAAGAGTAACTCATTTGTTTCACTTAAAGTTCATTATTCTTATACTTGGACTTTTTTGTAAAGAACACAGGTAGCCATGTTTATTCATATTTCAGGGGTAAGATTATTGGCACAAAGATATCTACTTTTATTATCTTAAACACTGTATGATGTTTAAGTTGTGATGGGAAGAACGAAGTTCTTAAAAGAAAATGGTTTTGAGCTCAAGATCTACTCCTCTGGTGCTTTTCAAGAGTTAACAAATGAGTGAACCTCTTGTTTTTTACCTCAGACTTCTCAGAAGAAAAAATTATTATATCATCTATTTTGTATCTATATCTACATATATCTAAGATTAATGTGACCTGCTTAATTTGCAAAATAATCCTTAACTGCCATGTGTAATTGTTATAAATATCAAGTTAATATGTACAGCTATAAAACAAGTAAAAAATATTGATACCTAGGGGACCAAAGTGATAGAATACAAAGGTAGGGCACTTGCCTTGCATGATGCCAACCCAGGTTCAATTACTGGCACCCTATATGATGAGTCCTACCAGGAGTAATCCCTATGCACAGAGCCAGGAGTAAGCCTGAGCACAGCTGAGTGTGACACCCCACCATCACCACCAGAAAAAAAAATAATAATAATTAAATCTGCTAGAAAGTAGCTCTTAGCATATAAAAAATATTACATTCTTGCTTTTAAAATAAAGGTGCTTGAAAAGTTTGTTAAATTGGTTTTTCACTATAGATAGAGTCAACTGCTTAAGTACTTCCTGAGTCATGAAGTACATTCCTGGGAGGTCAACAAAGGCACAATCAACAGTCAAGGTACAGGGACAGTCAGAGAGCAAAGACATGGAGAAGCATTTCCTAGAGCATGAATAGTGTTCTGAAGGAAGCAAAGTTTAAGGTTGTAGATTTTCCTCTGCCAACCTTAAATGTTAATCCCTGAATGGCAGATATATTGATGAAACATGAGAGGGACTGGGGGTCTTCTGCTCCCTGATTCTAGTGTCTCCCCTAAATGACTTATGGGGAGCACAACATAATTAAAAAGCAATGTCTAGGTTAAGAAGCAGTGCTTGATGATTAGAGAGCAATTAGAACAAAGACAAAGAAAATAAATTTCCACTGGTGGCACAAGAAGACAGTGAGTTACTCCAACTTTGTAGTAGGTGTACAGATCAGGAGCACCTGAGCCTGGCAAGTTTGTCATGATAGTGAGGTGTCAGGACCTGGGTAGAGGAAGGAAGGTGAGAGGAGTAAGGACATATGGCAAGAGAGGGAGCTTGGAGGTGCCTCATTTTCCCCATTCCCACCTCAGGGCCCCTGGGAAGAGGCCATTAGCCCACCCCCTCCCTCCTTTTCTGAGTGCAGCCTCAGCTTCCTCAGACCTGGGATTTCCCCCATCGCACAAGCCTCTCTACACAAACTTTTCAACTAACAACATAAGTGTCATCTGAGAATCTTTTTTCTAATTGGCTAAAACATCTTCTGAAACAAACTGCCAGCTTCTCCCCTCCCCCACAGCCATCCCCACCCCCACTACCTTCCACACCAACACACACACACACACACACACACACACACACACACACACGCAAGCTTTTTCTCTGCTCTGCCTTATTCCTCTCCTCACCCTCCACCCCTCCTGTTGACACAGGAGCAACCGCAGCAGGTCTAGGTGTTGGTACAGGGATCGATCCCTGGTTCCTCAATTTTTTTCAAGAATGAAAATATAGAGTAATAAAGATGCTCAGATTCAGAGTTAGAAATATATTTAAAAGTAGAATAAAAAGAAATTCCCCATCCTGTGAAATACTTAGTATAGCACTAAGTATGATTCTTTAGCTTTTGAGAGTGAGGGAGTTGTGTTTTTGTTTTGTGGTTTGGGTTCTTTTCCATTTTGGGGGTTTTTTTGTTTATTTGTTTGTTTGGGGTTGTTTTTTATTGGGTTGTTGGTTTTGGGTTGTGGAGGGATTTTTTTGGTGTTCTTTTGGTTTTTGCTTTTTTGTTTTTTACTTTTGGTTTATGAGCCCACACCTGACTGTGCTCAGGGCTTATTCCTGGCTCTGTGCTCAGGGATCACTCCTGGTCAGTCTCCAGGGACCATATTTGGTGCCAGGGATTAAACACCCGTCAGCCACATGCAAGGCAAGCATCTCACCTGCTGTACTATAGATCAAGTTCTCATGGGTTTTTTATAAGAAAATTGAGGTTTTTTTTTCTTATCAGAGGATTCGCATTTGTTTCCCAAGGTGACTCATTAATTTAGGGCTCATTTATGTTGCTAAACGAAGATTAACTTCTTGAATTCCCATTTAGCCTGGTAAGGGCTATTTACTTAAGACCTTTTAAGTTGCATGTTTGATATTAGTCTAGGTATAGCCTGATACCTCCAGCCCAAGGCCTGGGGCTCTCACAGTTTTAAGGAGAGCCCCTGGAAATTGTAAGAATGCAGTATTTAAATGTAGTATCGTGACAGCCACTCTTGGCATTTAGTCAGGGGAAGCTGAAGCTGCATCACGCATCACGCAGAACAGCTGCTGTAGCCACTGGATGAAAAAGAAAGCAACTCAGACAAGCACCCCAATCCAGAGAGACTCCTCTGAAATCCCCAGTAGATCCTTTGTGGAAACAGGGTAACAGAATAGAAAACAATCATTGATGTGGATCAAGGTCACCAGAGGGAGAGTATCCCAAAGGGATATCCTCTGTTCCCTTAGGATGGACGCAAAGTTGTGAACTTCCTGTGGAAATCCAGTTCAGTAACTATAATGATTTGTGCTTGATCAGTGGGGTTTAGTGTGAATATACCCTTGTTGTCACCAGAGAGGTATCCAAGACCCTACTCTATGCTTACTTTTCAAGAGTCAAGAAACATTATAGGGGGTCAGAGAGATAGTATAGCATGTAAGGCGCTTGCCTTGCATGCAGATGACCAGGTTCAATTCCTGGCACTGAATATAGTTCCCCAAGATTTTCCAACTATGGTCTGAGCACAGAGCCAGGAGTAAGTTCTGAGCACAGTAAGGTGTGGAAGAAGGAAGGAAGGAAGGAAGGAAGGAAGGAAGGAAGGAAGGAAGGAAGGAAGGAAGGAAGGAAGGAAGGAAGGAAGGAAGGAAGGAAGGGAGGAAGGAAGGGAGGGAGTGAAGGAGGAAGGGAGGGAGGGAGGGAGGGAGAGAGGGAGGGAGAGAGGGAGGGAGGGAAGAGAGAAATTGTATATTCTGAAGGATGCTGTGTTCTCCTAAATGGAAGCAATAATGTCATTAGGAATACTATGCCTACAATATCAATTAACTATAGTAAAATTTATCAAGAAATTCATTTTCTAAAGTTTTGTGAGACTACTCACAGATTATTACCATGAGAGTGGAGGAGAGGGAGGGGCATCCTGTTAACTAGTTAACTTTTAAATCTCACCCGCCAAAAATGTATCCTGTTAACTAAGTAATGGGAATGAATGGTGGGAAATAATAAGTGATGAGAAGGGACCCTCTGGTCAGGCATCTTCTCTTTGACCCCACACTCACACCTGGATAGACAGCAGGACAGCAGAAGCTCTCACCTATGTGCACCGGCTGTGTCTGGGTAACAAAGGAAAGCTGAGGGGACAGGGAACCACTGGGCCAGAGAAATAGGCCTGAAGCCCAAAGACAGACTAGAGAGCATCAGTGATGGACCAGCAGTGAACTTCGAAAGACAGAACCAATGAGAGACCAGTATGGACTTAGAGTGACAAGGTACATGGCCACCAGAAGGAAAAAAATAAAACAGGGGAACCAGCATGAACTCAGGACATGGAACACTGGGAGATCCAAAACAATCTTCTTAAAACTGTTAAATAAGTAACTATTACTTCTTAAGCACCTAGAGCCTTGTATATAAATCTTTCCTACATCACTCAAGGATCCACGAACTCGGAAATTAATTCATTTTAGTGGTGTGTTCTAGACACTGGAGCCTCAGTGAGGTGTAATAGGGAGCTTCCTGCCCTCCTTGGAACTCAGGAGCAGCCTATCATACTCTGCCAAACGCACGGACTGAACCAGATACCCTGTATATTGTCCCATGCATGCCTCAGCCCTGTCACAGTACGTCTGGGGATTCGCCCAGTTCCTGAAATCACAGAAGAGCTGATTTACCCTTGCTTCTTGTATGGCTTACGTTTTAATTAACTTGATTTTGAACTGTATCTACAAGATTGTTTTACAAAATAATAAATTAAATTAACCTGCAACCCAGAACCCCCATCTCCAGCCAGCTACAGACTGTCAGGAGACAGGAGGCCACCACCCTCACTAGGATTGGCCAAGAGAGCATCAGAGCTCAAGGGATGGTAGTGAGGAACCTGGCAGGACCCGCTGATCGCCCTTCTCCTCTCTCTAAAAGTCTCTGTACCCTTAAACTCCCTTAGAACGCTGCAGACACACAAAATGAAAAGGAAGGAAATGCAAAGCAACCTGGGGAAGCCCCTTAGCAAAACGACCACGGGAGTCCAGGCCCAGAGTTCAGAAATGTAACTTTTGTTTCGGTCTCTATCGCCATCTGGCGGTGATATGCCACATCACACTCTCGAAGCAATAATTCCAAAGATTTTGTAACTAACCCTTATCAAGTTTAGGAACGTTGAATTTCTAAATTTTTTCCAAACGGAATGTTATTTGATGATTAATATAACATCGTGACTGTCCCATTTTGTGCATGAAAATTCGACTTGAGGGATGAGAGATGCGTGCCGAAAGTAGATAATGGACCAAATATGATGACCTCTCGGTGTCTGTGTTGCAGGCAATGATGCCCAAAAGGAGAGAGAGAGTATGGGGAATATTGTCTGCCATGGAGGCAGGGGGAGAGTGGGAAAGGGAGGTATACCAGGGATATTGGTGGTGGGGAATGTGCACTGGTGGAAGGATGGGTGTTCGGTCATTGTGTGATTGTAACCCAAACATGAAAGCTTGTAACTATCTCACAGTGATTCAATAAAAAAAAATTTTAAATAAAGATTTTTTTTATTTTTGGGTCACACCCGGCGATGCTCAGGGGTTGCTCCTGCTTCTGTGCTCAGGAATTATTCCTGGCGGTGCTTGGGGCACCATATCAAATGCTGGGGATTGAACCCGGGTCGGCCGCGTGCAAGGCAAACGCCCTCCCCGCTGTACTATCACTCCAGCCCCTAAATACAGATATTTATATTTGTTAATGGGAATTTATTATGTTTTTTAGTCAACAATAAATTACATATAATTCATAAAAAAAAAGCAAACTCAACTTGTTTCCATTTCTTGCTGGTTTGGGCTAGAGAAATAGTACATCGGTTAGACACTTTCTTTGAGTTTGGCCAACTCAGGTTCATACCAGAGATTGGTTATGGTCCCCGAGCCCCAGCCAGGAATCATCCCTGAGCAACACAGGCGTGCCACAAAACATAATAAACACGCTAATTTGCCTTTGGTTTATTGAAAATGTTTGAGATGAGCTGCTTCAAGCAGCTGCCTCTCTACCTTCTCCTTTCACATCTGCCATCCCACCCTAAAAGGACACACATGCCATGGGTCAATGACAAAAACGAAGAAAGTTTCCCAAACAACAGGAGCAGAAAAGCAGTCTCAGACCCAACATGGGGGAAATCCTTGTTTCCAGGGACAGTTCATGAGATCTTACTACCAATACTTAGCAAAATCAATACTCAGCAAAAATATACTCAGGAAAAAAATTATCTATAAGAAAAAACAGGAGCTGGAGCAATAGCACATCTGGTAGGGCGTTTACCTTGCACGCGGCCGACCCGGGTTCGATTCCCAGCATCCTATATGGTCCCCCGAGCATCGCCAGGGTGATTCCTGAGTGCAGAGCCAGGAGTAACCCCTGTGCATCACCGGGTGTGACCCAAAAAGAAAAAAAAATGGTCTTTTTTCCCATAGAGGCAGCTCACTGGCAATATCTCAAAGGCATATCTCCAACTTGAGGACAAAACACTCCCAATCTAGCAGAGACAAGCAAGACTGAAACACGGAGAGGGAAATGAGCACTGTGTGCCTGGTGCGGGGTTGGAATGTTCTGTGCCTGAAATCATACCGTTGACAGTACTTTGATACTGTAAATGACGGTGACTAGAGTAAAACTATAAATTCATCATTATCATCATCATCATCCCATTGATCGTCAAATTTCTCAAGCAGTCTCAGTAACATCTCAATTCATCCAAGCCCTGAGATTTTAGAAGCCTCTCTCAACTCGTCCTTCCAACGATGCCGTACTGGAGGCTCTTTCAGGGTCAGAGGAATGAGACCCAGCTTGTTATTGGTTTTGGCATATTAATACACCATGGGGACCTTGCCAGGCTCTCCCATGTGGGCAGGAAACTCCCAGTAGTTTGCCAGTTTCTCCCAGAGGGAGAAGTAGGCTATAAGATATTGCACGGCCACTTTGAGGCCGCGTGCTTCCAGGAGCTGGCTTTTAAGTCTCTGGATGCTGGCCATTGACAGGATTACTCGATGCCGGGGGCTGTCCCTGGGTGTGACCATCTAGCTACTGGGATATGGAAAATCTAGGCAGAGGAGGCCCAGTCTCCGATCCGAGCTATATAAATTATAGTGTTTAATTAAAATTTAAAAGGAAAATAAAAAAAGACATGGAAAAATTAGGGGTGGTAAAGCAGAAGAGGGAAAGTTGAATTTCAGAATGGGGGGGGTAGATATTTCATTTTTCAGCTAAGGGCAGCCAATAGGGGCCTGTGTGCAGCTTGAGAGTGAGGAAACTAAATGAACTGCATGGTTCATCTCACAGAAAAATATTCAAGTGGAAGAATGGACTACAGGGACATAAAACTGGAGGCAGAAAAGCAGTTAGGGGAGTGTTAGAGCAACAAGAATCAGATCAGGATGGGACTAAATAAAACTTGATTGGGGGTAACAGAGTCAAAGAGAAGTGAGAAAGCAGGTGTGGTGTGTCCTGTTTCCATTAGTTGTCTGTGGAGTGAAGGGAGAGAATAAAAGATGCTTGTGAGAGCTGGGGGTCATGATTCCAATCACTGAGGGGAGTGGGGCAGATAGGGAGACAGTTTAAGGGAAAAAATATTTTTCATTGTTGTTGGGTTATGTTTTTCTTTGGGGGCCACATTCAGCAATGCTCAGGGCTTGACTTTATTCTCTGGGATCAATCCTGGCCAAATTCGGGGGACCATATGGGCTGCTGGGGATTGGACCTGAGTCAGCCGTGGGAAAAACAAGCATCCTGCCTGCTGTACTGTTTCTCTAGTCCCTCCACTGGAGATATTTTTAAAGGGAGATATGATAATAGAAGCAAGAGAGGGGTGGAGGGAGTCCTCGCACCAACCAATGATTTGAAAGTGCCTTGATAGTGAAGAATTAATGTCACTGGAGAGGATTAACCTGGTTCTATGCACTTGAGAACAATAAGCAAAGGAAGTTAAAATGGGCTAATAAGGCAGAATGGTCAGATAAAAGTTCTCTGAAGATATAATACTTTAAATTGGGAAACACACATCTTTTATGGTCTATTGTACAATGCACAGCAGATCACATATCTGTAATCTGAGGATAGGGTCCTGCTTTCAACTCCTTTTATTTCTCAAAATTGCTTACTACCATTCTGACTACATTATAGGAAATTAATAAGTGAAAATTAACAACTTTGTCATATTTTTATGCACATAAACCCCCAACTGAATAAATGCAGAAACAGTTACAACCATCAGATTAATCAATCTCTGACTGAAGGATAGTAATTACTCTCAGACTGCCTCCTTTTGGTTTTTGGGTTCTGGTGGGTTGGGTTGTTTGTTTGTTTGTTTGTTTAAGGAATATTTGTTTCATTGTTGTTGTTTTGTTGTTTGAAAGAGCATATGGGGTTATTTTATTGTTGTCCATTTGCTTGTATTTCTTACACTTCTTAATGTATATACAAAGCTTAATGTATTTCTTACATTAAACTTACATCTAGGCAATGAGAATCTTAACCTAAGCAAGACAAACTTTGTCTCTTCTTCCTGCTTCCATACTCCCTGAATCTGTGGTTATGTATAGGAAGTGTTGTCCAATGGTCTACTGTGCATTCTACAAAGAGAAAGAGCACTTTCTGCCAGTAGGAAAATGCATTCACTTCAAAACCATAGCCTTATCAAGTCTGGTCAGTTGCCTGGCCCTCTAGAAATAGCAGCCCTCTTCCAGACCAATTCTTGCACACATACCTGGAGACAGGGATGGGCAGGAATGGTCTCTTTCTCATCTAGAGAGTTTCAGCTTTGGCCATGGAAAAATCTAGCCTCATTGCAGTCACTAACAAAGTCAACAGTGAGGGAATCCATCCAGAAACCATTCTGGAAAAAGGAAAGACAGAAACATTACCAGACCCTTCAGAATAAAGATTGTCACAAAACAACTCAGTCCAAAAAAATCATTAGGAAATACAGAAAGTGTTATGTCCTCCTCAGGATTGGAAACTGCTCACATTCATAACCATGCAAGATGGAAAAGTAACACATAGCGAGGCGCTGAGTAGAATTCATCCACTGAGTTGTGTTAGACCACCCAAGAATCCTTTACCTTTAAAATCATTGACAGTGGTTTACATTTGTGTAAAATGGCCCGGGAGATAAAGAAAACAAGCTGGGGAACAAAGTTTCAAGCTGCACTTAAGAATTAACAAGGCTCAAGAAAAGAAGCCGGGCGTTCTGGTGAGCAACGCGACCAGAGAATGATCCGGACCCGAGACCGGGCCAGCGACACCGGGGATCCAGATGGAGGAGGTACAGCCGGTACACCTTCTCCAGATGGAGCCCCTACGACAATGAGCAGCAACTAATACGGCTCCGGGATGCGGGATTGGGACAGCTCCGAACCGCGCGGCCACCGTGTGACCTTTTCTGAAAAATGAAAACATACAATCTTTTGATGCCATCCAACATGTCTGACTGTTGGAGGAAAACCTCCAAATAATGATAGTGAGATCCCTGTTGAAAATTGAATGTAATCAAAGTAAGGAAAGAGTAAAGTGAAAAATGTCTGCCACACAGGCAGAGGAGGAGTGGGAGGGGGGTTGGTGGTGGATCAAATATGAAAACTTTGCAACTGTATCTCAGTGATTCAATAAAAAATAAATTTTTTTAAAAAAAGAATTAACAGGGCTCATGCTTGGATTCTCCGCCACATGGTTTCTCCCTGCCCTGTGGAGATGAAGCTACTGAGAAAGAGTAGATTTTTCTAAACCAGAAGGGAAAATTGGGCAGCAAAAAGGAGATATTACAGAAGAAATTGAAGGAGCAAAAGATTGTGACTTAGGCATAAACTAAGCTTGAGGTAAATAGAAATATAAGAATAAATAATAATATATAGATAAAATAAAATTCTCTAATTTTAAGTGGTCCCAGAAGAACTAGGCAGGTTGTCTTCTATGTATCCTGCTAGCCTCAATGCTGTTCCTGGCAGGAAGGTATGGGGTCCCTGATAATGTTAGGTTTGGAGAAATCAAAGCTAACTAAAGGGAAGAGCAACTGAAGGTTTGTATTACAACAATTTGGTGCTAGAATAGATCCCCATTATATAGATCTCATGGGTCTCATGTTACAAGCAAGGAATTGAAGGGATTTAGAGGTATGAATCTCCCTAGCCAATGGCCATTGAGACCTCTTTCATAAACTGAAGCATCTGATTTGTCCAGTGAGAAACTGTTGGGACATTTTCCATGCTTAGTGTTAGTGTTAGGGCTGGAGTGATAGCACAGCGGATAGGACATTTGCCTTGCACACAGCTGACCCAAGTTTGATTCCTCCATTCCTCTAGGAGAGCCCCGCAAGGTACCGAGAGTATCCCACCCGCACGGCAGAGCCTGGCAAGCTTCCGTGGCATATTCAATATGCCAAAAACAGTAACAAGTCTCACAATGGAGACGTTACTGGTGCCCACTCGAACAAATCGATGAACAACAGGAGGACAGTGCTAGAGTACTTAGGCCTTAGAAGAGAACAGAGAGGGGAAAAAAAGAGGAATACAAGATGATGGATAGAGAAAAAATCACAGAAAAGCTCATATCTATATCAGGTATGGACTTGAGCTGAAATTTGACAGAAGGAATCAAGTCATGCCATGTAATACCTAACACTAACGTAAAAGTGATGCATTACAGTTCTTATCCAGAATGCTCACTTCCAACTACTTTGGTCATAGTGGCCCTTCTCTATCCCAACTGCCTTTTCCCCCAGCACTTGAGGCTGGCTTCCAACCTTGGGCCAGTCCTCCTGGCCCTTGTTTCTACTGTCCTTGCGTGTTAGTCTCATATTATGGAAAACAGAAACCGGGGAGGCATACTGGGGAGATTGGTGGTGCGGAATGTGCTCTGATGGAGGGAGGGATGGGTGTTTGTTCATTGTATGATTGTAAGTCAAACATGAAAGCTTGTAACTGTATCTCACGGTGATTCAATTAAAAAAAATTCTTGTACAAAAAAAAGTGATGCATTAAAGGCAAAAATGATTTATAACACATTAGAAATAGTTTCCAAGATATAATAACTGATGAGGAAATATAGTAAAAGGGTAAGCCTAGATCACCCTTGATTAACCCCAGGTAATAGGGAGAAGGACAGAGAAGGAAAGAAATCAAGGTGGTAGAGAGGAAGAAAACGGGAAAGGACAGAAATGGTGCAACATAAATCAGTTCCCTTGGTTATACTGGTGATGTGGGAGAGTGGTACCGCTGTACATCCAAAGCACAGAATCAGCAACACTGAAAATACGAATCTGAGACGCAACCACCGAACTTTGAAATATGCCTGTTAAGGTGGCATGTTGTGGGGGCATGGGGGGTGAGGGTAGTTTCAGGGGGGTGGCAGGCAAACACTCGTGGAGGGAAATTAGCACTGGTGATGGTTTGGTGTTTAAATATTGTATTCCTAAAACTCAACTATCAATTACTTTGTAAATCATGGTTCATTGCCAGGGACAGGCACCAGGTGAATAGGCCTAAAGCAGGGATGCCACGAGGATTAAGAAGAGTCAGATAAGGACCAAAAATAATGGCCTTCCATTATCTGCATCACAGACCATGATGACCAAAGTAGAGAGAGAGTAAGAAGGAAGGTGCCTGCCACAGAGGCAGGAGGTGTGATGGGGTGGAGTTGGTGGGAGGTATACTGTGGACATTGGTGGTGGAAAATGTGCACTGGTGGAAGGATGGGTGTGCAATCAATGTGTGACTGAAACTGAATCATGAAAGCTTTGTAACTGTATCTCATGATGATTTAATTTTTTTAAAAAGCTGCTTTTTCTCATTAAAAAAGAGGGGGTCAGAGATAGTACAGTGGGTAAGGCATTTATGTTGCACACGACTGACCCGGGTTCGATCCCTGGCCTCCTATATGGTCCCCCAAACACTGCCAGGAGTAATTCCTGAGTGAAGAGCTAGGAGTAACCCCTGAGCATCACTGGGTGTGACCCAAAAAGCAAAAGAAAAAGAGTCAGAAATAAGAGAAAAAGTACAGGCTCAGGGAACTAAGAGCCTCGTGCGCTGAGAGCCCCGACAGTCCTCCACAAGATTTATTGCTTAGAAACAGTCATCATCAGGAGGAGAATAACATTCTTCAGTAAAATGCCTAAATCTCTTAGTCTATCCAGACTAGACTTTTACACACCCAAGGGCCTTAGCTTATCAGGATAAATATCTTTGTACTGAGCTTTCTCTGAGGTAGAGTCTGCCTAGAGAGGTAGAGCAGTTACAGACCCTCAACGGGCAGCATTCCGCCTCCTGCGCCAGCGTTCTGAGTTGGAAGGTCCCATAAGCTGCCCATCCTGCCCTTCTCCTTTACTATCTGTCTAGTCCCCAATAGTTCTTGAATTTAAGACATTTTTTTAAGTTTCCTAAGAAGTTAAGAGCTACTCACACTCATGGTTGGGGTAAGTATTGCTCTATACGGGACCATGGCGGGGTGGGGCGAATTATCTAAATCTAGTTTAGATATCTAGTTTCTAGTTTTGCTGCTCACCTTTTTGTCTTAAAAGCAAAATCCTCTTCAATATTTGTTCATGGAAACAGGTACGCCACTTTTTTTTAAAAAAAAAAAAGTGGGATGCTTGTATTTCCTTTTAAAATTTTCACTGTATAATTTTTGTCTTATTTCAATTTGTCAGATGTTTACAAAGGAGTATAATTGGGAATGCTCTTGAAATTTTTATCTTTATATTTTTATTTTATCTTCTCTCCTTTCATCACTTTTAGTACACTGACTAAAATGTTAAGTATTCTAATTTCCCCCTAACTGGTTTAAGAGTTTTTCATTCTAGGCCAAGTAACTAACAAGGTTTAAGACACTTGTCTTTTGCATGTGGTAGACCTAACAGGTTCCCCTGAGCTCTGCCAGGTGTAGTTCCAAAACCCCCATCAAAAAGGAAAAAGTTTAAATTTTATAAACCAGTATTATTTTTTCAATTTGTATTAAATCACCAGGAGGTACACAGTTACAAAGTTGTTCTTGATTGAATTTCAATCATACAATGTTCCAGTATCCATCCCTTCACCAGGGTACATTTCCTGTCACCAAAGTTCCCAGTTTCCCAGTTTCCCTCCCAGCCCAACTCCAGACTGTAGCAGACACTTTTCTTCTCTCTCTCATCTTTTCTTTTCTTTTTTCCTTTTAGGCACTTTCTTTGAATAACACACTTGTGCATTTTTATAAACTTATACAAATTTTCCCTTAAATTTTTCTTAGTTCTTCTCATTCTTATTAAAATGTTTAAATCATTTCATCAACTTATCATTGATTTACAATTTTGTGATATTTCAGATTAGTTCTATTCATCTATATGTATGTAGGTGTCACCACCTCCATAATAAAAGAGGAAGTGTGTCTGTGTGTGTGTGTGTGTGAGAGAGAGAGAGAGAGAGAGAGAGAGAAAGTGAGAGAAAGTCTTTCTCATATGTGGGTTGCAAAAGAAACATAGTAAAGGGCCATAGTACTTTGACAAGTAGTCAAAGTCAGCAGAATTGAAGATTTTGTCTATAGACCTGAGCTTACAATAAAAAAAGAACTGAGATTACATGGGGGCCCGTTGAGAAGGGTCCTTGGAACACTGGTGGAGAGAGGCGGGCTCTCTGGTGATGGGTGTGGTGTTGGAATGATGTACACATGAAAATTATTTTTAACAGTATTGTGAATCCCAGTACCACAATAAAAATAGTTTTTAAAAAAGATTTGCAGAATCTAAGAAATAAACACTGTTAGTGAGAATGGGACAAACAGAAACTCAGTATTTCACTGGTGGAAATGTACATTAATAAAATCTCTTATGAAAACTTGGAAGAGATGCAAAGCTGATGAAACTCACAGGTACACCAGTCTAAAGGCTGAAAACTCTGGGGCCTCCTTGGGAGGGGCGGGCCAAGGACCATCCCAGTTCTACAGATCCTGGAGCTCCTGGAGCACGTGGCCACTTACACAGCTGCGTGACACCTCCAAATCGTGCAATATTGACAGCTCAGTAGAAGCACAGCAAATTAAATGGAAAAGTAGCATAGACATCCACTGAGATCAATAAACAAAAACAATAACACAGAGGGCAGCAAACTAGCAACAAACAGTTCAGTGAAACCTCAAACACTTTAATTAACACCACTATGAGATTAAACAATTTTCACAATTTTTTCTGGACTTTTTAAAAAACAATTGCACTTGTTATTTTGTTATAACAATAAATATAAAAGTAAATTATTGTGTGACTAAGAGGGAAGGCTTGGGTGGTGGGTGGGAAACTGGGGATGAAGGTGAAGGGAAGTTCACACTGGTGAACTTGGTGCTGGAACATTGAATGCCCAAAACAACTGTATTATAAAAAGCTTCTCAAAACACTGTGTTGAGTTAAGTTAGAAAAGTAACTAAATAAAAAATAAAAATTTTAGTTGGTCTAGGAAAAATGTTAATAGTTCACCAGGAAAATCCAAGTCACAATTAATAGAAACATAATTAATAGGAAACAGAATTTTTAAAATATATATGTGTGAAAGATAAAAATGAAATCTCTCATGAAGGCAATTTTGAAACTATTAATATTCATAGTATATCTGTACACTTAGACTAAGTAACACTCAGGATTTCTTCCTTTCTTGCAAGTGTGTATTACAGTATCTATACAAAACACAGTTTATAATAGCAAAAACTTTTAACCTAATTACCCATTATTAAGAGGTGAAAGGCTAAATAATATAGCTGCCACATAGCATTATGGTGAAACATTAAAAATTAATAAAACATATGATGTACATTTATAATAGCAGGTAGCACTCAGTGGACACTTCCTGAGTGATTATTAATATCAGAATGATGGAGAGTTGTGTAGAATTCCTAACATAGAGTTATATAGAATTGTGAATCATTCCTAAATCCATAGAATTAGGTTCAGAACCCACTATTATCGAGATAACTGGACGGCATCAGACTCAATCAGATAGGGTTCTTTTCACTTTGCAATCCGCTCCCACTCAAAAAGAAACTGATGAAAGAATAAGGAAATTTTAGGGGGTATGGTGCCATGAGCAGGTCAACCTATACCTGTAGGTGAGTGCATCAGCAGCCTGATGGTGCCTTCAGGCTTCCTGATACATCAAAATTGCCGCTGTGCATATAGCCAGACCCCAACAACTTGGGATCAAGTTTACCAAGAAATTAAAAGGCCAAAAGTTAGGTATATAGGAGCCACACCCACAAACCAGCTCCAGCTCAGCTATACAAGCTCATTTATTGGCCTTATTTCAGAGATTCATAGATAAATCTCAAAAGAAATCAAAAGCCACAGTTAATCTCAGACCTGCACATGGCTAAATAGACTGGGGTAAATCGGAGGGTGGTGAGTTGGTTCTGCCCTCCCAAGCAGAACCCCAGCAGCCACTTGCTTCCACAATCCAAAATCTCTGCCACACTTCCAGCCTGACTCTACCGTCTCAGGATGGACGTCACCAAGATATAATCTGGTGAAAATTCGGGTATGAGGGTTTTGTGACTGAGATCTCCAGGCTTTCTCAGAGTTGGGGTGGGCTACCTCCCCCCACTTCCCAATACTCATGGAAACACTGACAGTCACCCACGAATCAACTCCAGTGCCACCCTGTAAGTTCTACTGCCAGCCTTGCTTCAGAGATCCCTAAATAAATCTCAAGAGAGATCAAAAGTCAAAGAAAAGCTCAGACCCGTGCATGGCTGAACAGACCAGGGCAAATTGGAGGGGGGCAGTTTAACCTGTGCCCACCCAAACAGAGCACCCAGTAGCCACTTTCTTCCACAAGCCAAAATCACCACCATACCCCCGGTCTGACTCCACCATTTCAGAATTGACCTCACCAAGATATAATCTGATGAAAATGTTGTAATGTGGATCTTAGCGCACCAACAGCCCTTAGCCAGAGATACAGCAGCAAGTTCCAGAAGGCACCACAGCACCGAAGATCTCTCCATATCAAGCCAATTTCACCAGGGCACCACAGATGGAACAGGTGCAATCTCCAAGCCTACTCTAGATGGAATCCTGGTGACCAAGAGCTTCCACAAGCAAGGCCCAGATATGCGGGTTCCAGGACTAAATCTCCAGGCCACATGGCAGCAGAGGACCTGGGCTGTCCTTCCCCGGATCTCCGCCCACCCAGCAGACTGGCTGTCACACCCACAATTTTCCTCTGGGCACCATCTTAGCTCACCAACAGCCCTGGGCCAGAGACTCCCAGTTGAACCCCAAATTGGATTAGTGCCATACAGAGATGTCTCTGGAACTCAATCATTTACAATCTAGAAATTTGCATTTACAATAGCAGTCATGCGACCTCTCTTGATATTCAAAATGAGCAATGGAAAAGAAATTATCTAGTATCTGGCCCTGGCAGGTAGGCTTGAATTGTGGTGGGAAATTTCAAGCAATACATTACTTGTCACTGTCACTGACATCTTGTTGCTCATTGATTTGCTTGAGCAGGCACCAGTAATGTCTCCATTGTGAGACTTGTTGTTACTGTTTTTGGCATATTGAATATGGCATGGGGAGCTTGCCAGGCTCTGCCATAATGCCCAAAATTAGAGAAAGAGTATTGGAGAGATTGTCTTCCCTAGAGGCAGGGTAAGGACTGGAATGGGGGTGGTGGAAAATGTGCACTGGTGGAGAGATGGGTGTTCCATCATTGTGTAGCTGAATCTCAAACGTGAAAGCTCTGTAATTCTATCTCATGGTGATACAATTTTTTTAAAAAAGTAATGTGGAGTTCGTGCCCAATTCAATCAGCTTAATCAATGGCTGAACAAATAGCAGTACTCCTACATTCACTGTCATCCCATTGTTCATCATTTTGCTCGAGCGTGCACCAGTAACATCTCCATTTTTCCTAGCCCTGAGATTTTAGCAGCCTCTCTTTATTCGTCCTTCCCAACAGTGCCACATTGGAGACTCTTTCAGGGTCATGGGAATGAGACCCATCATTGTTACTGTTTTTGGCATATCAAATATGCCACAGGGAGCTTTTCAGGCTCTGCCATGTGGGCAGGATACTCTCGGTAACTTGCTGGGTTCTCCGAGAGGGAGAACTAGACAATAAGAGGTCCGAGAACTTTGTTTTATAGTCTTTGGATCTTGGCCGTTGATGGAATTACATGGCGCCAGAGGCAGTTTGTGGGTGTGACTACCTAGCTACTGGAAAATGGGAGATCTGGGTGGAGGAGTCCCAGTCCCAACCAGAGCAGGCTTGGAGATCTCAAACCAGGTCCTCTGTTGGTTCTCTCATGCCTGAGCCTCGTCCGAATGTGTGGAGAGGGGCCGTGAGCATGGCTGTGGCTGGGTTCCAGAGGCCTTCAGCTGCTGGGGCTCTGTTTGGGGCAGGGAGGGAAACTCAACATGCCCCCCTCCAAGGGGCCCCGGTGAAGACAGCCAGACACAGGGGCAGGAGACTCCTACATTATTTTTTTAAAAAAAGAATAAGGAATTTTTTCTTTCCCCAAAACCTCTGACAGATCACCTCTCATTCATGACAGCTCTGTGAGTGCAAGTGACAGACAGGACTCCAAATTTTCCACTGGAGCTGGGAGAGACCTCACCAGACTGAGCACCCATAGTTGGAAGCCTACCTCATGAGCTGGGGAAGAAGGCAGCTGGAATAGAGAAGGGATCACTAAGTCAATGATGGTTGGAGGGATCAATGGGGATAGGAAATGTGTGCTGAAAGTAGATAAAGGACCAAATGCAATCATCTCTCAGTATTTATATTATAAACCATAATGTCCAAAAAGTAGAGAGACAGTATGGAGGAAATTGTCTGCCATAGAGGCAGGGGGAAGGTTGGGATGGGCAGGAGTTGGGGCAGGAGTTGGGGGAATACTGGGGACATTGGTGGTGGAAAATGTGCATTGGTGGAGGTATGGGTGTTCAGTCATTGTATGACTGAAACTCAAACATGAAAGCTTTGTAACTGGATCTCATGGTGGTTCAATAAAAAAAAGAAAGAAAAGAAAACTGAAATAAAAAAAACTGAGCACATGTTGTATGCTGGGGTTTGATCCCAACACAGTGGCGTCCCCTGAGCATCACCAAGAGCAATCCCTGTTCGTTTTCTAAAGTTCTCTGTCTCCATACAAATCTAATTTCGAAAAGGATAAAATGGGACTGAGTGGGAAGATGTTCAATTTAGGTGACAGAAAGAAGAGAAAATTGGGGCGGGTATAGAGCATGGAAAGGATGAATGAAAAGAATTAAAACTAGAACTCTAGGACCAAACAAAATTTCTAACATCTGCCGTACCAGACCCCACCTGTAAAGATTTGTCTATCTAGGTTGAATATTCTGGCCTTCAAGAAACATTGTCCTGTGTCTCTGACCTGAGGGAGTCTTTTGGTTTTGTGCCTCTCCCATCCTCACCCCCCACACAAACACTCCATCCCTCCACACACACACCCTGCGGTACTTGGGGCTTACTCCTGACTCTGCGCTCAGGGATCACTCCTGGCAGGACTCTGGGGACTATATGAGATGCCAGGTATCAAATTCAGGTTGGCAGCATGCAAAGCAAATGCCTTGCCCATTGTCCTATCCCTGGCTTCATTTTAGGGAACCATAAGATGCTCCAATCTGCTGCACCTTCCTTTACTGCCCAACAGCAGGAGAACTTCCTCCACTCCCCCACTGTATCGGAGGTCAGTAGTGTGGCTTCAGGCCAGTTACTCTACATATCATTTTAAGAGTGAATGCTCTAGGCTCTCCGCCGAGATGCGACCCAAGTGGCCACACGTTTGTGTGGCCGCTCTGCGACTGATCGACCACGATCCGGAGGCCAGCTAGACTACTTTTGGTACCAGCAGCTGCTTGCAGAGATGTCTCTAGACTGTGAACTAAGCCATAGCCTCATGCTGCCCTAGGAAGGGAAATGATGCAATTTCTAACATAAATCTCCCTGGACTTAGTTACTAAAATACTAAAATACAGAAATCCCAAACATTCATAACTCTTCATTCTCAACAAAGGAAAACTAATTATCAAATGCTTCCTTTTCAGCAAGGCTGTTTTTTTGGGGGGGAAACTTCAACAACAATAGTGAGTTTTGTGTTGAAATTTGTAATGCAATCAAGGTAAAGAGAAAGTGAAGTGAAATTTATCAGCTATACAGGTGGGGGTGGGGGAGTGGAGGGTGGGAGGTATACTGGGGTTTTTGGTGTTGGACCATGTGCACTGGTGAAGGGACGGGTGTTTGAGCATTGTATAACTGAGACATAAGCCTGAAAGCTTTGTAATTTTCCACAGGGTGATTCAATAAAATAAATAAATCAGAAAGAAAGAAAGAAAGAAAGAAAGAAAGAGAGAGAGAGAAAGAAAGAAAGAAAGAAAGAAAGAAAGAAAGAAAGAAAGAAAGAAAGAAAGAAAGAAAGAAAGAAAGAAAGAAAGAAAGAAAGAAAGAAAGAAAGAAAGAGAAAGAAAGAGAGAGAAAGAGAGAGAAAAAGAAAGAGAGAAAGAGAGAAGAAGAAAGAAAGAAAGAAAGAAAGAAAGAAAGAAAGAAAGAAAGAAAGAAAGAAAGAAAGAAAGAAAGAAAGAAAGAAAGAAAGAAAGAAAGAAAGAAAGAAAGAGAGAAAGAAAGAGAGAGAGAAAGAAAGAGAGAAAGAAAGAAAGAAAGAAAGAAAGAAAGAAAGAAAGAAAGAAAGAAAGAAAGAAAGAAAGAAAGAAAGAAAGGAAGGAAGGAAGGAAGGAAGGAAGGAAGGAAGGAAGGAAGGAAGGAAGGGAAAAAGAAAGAGAGAAAGAGAGGGAAAGAAAGAAAGAAAGAAAGAAAGAAAGAAAGAAAGAAAGAAAGAAAGAAAGAAAGAAAGAAAGAAAGAAAGAAAGAAAGAAAGAAAGAAAGGAAGGAAGAAGAAAGAAAGAAAGAAAGAAAGAAAGAAAGAAAGAAAGAAAGAAAGAAAGAAAGAAAGAAAGAAAGAAAGAAAGAAAGAAAGAAAGAAAGAAAGAAAGAAAGAAAGAAAGAAAGAAAGAAAGAAAGAAAGAAAGAAAGAAAGAAAGAAAGAAAGAAAGAAAGAAAGAAAGAAAGAAAGAAAGAAAGAAAGAAAGAAAGAAAGAGAGAAAGAGAGAAAGAAAAATAAAATAAAGGTCTTTAATCAAAAAAAAAAAAAGAGCGACTGCTCTATTATCTCAAAAGTGTTTTCCAGGCTGAGAGTAGGAGTCTCTGGATGTCATTTGCTAAGGATATCAAAAAATTTTAATATCATTTTCCACAGGTGCTACAGATTCATCCAAGTCTGAACCTCCTCGGGAGATACAGGAATTATTGCTCCCAATTTATTAATAGAGAAGGGGCATTTGGTGCAGAAGGAAGGACTTTCCAAAAGCAAATTCAATTCTGCGATATTTGAGAGAGAACCGGGCGTGTAGTGGCAAGACACAGCAGGAGTCAGCAGAGGTCCGTTTTCTGGGGTAACTGCTGTCACCACATCCTGCCCCCAGCGGCTGCCAGGCAGAAAACAATCCCAGCGAGGAGTCCGTTGCTAGCCTGGAAAGTCCCTTCGACTTCTGGGAAGTTGCAAGTTTCTCTTTCCAAGAACAGGAGGCTCCAAAGCTGAATCCCTCCCAGGAAGAGTTCATGTTTGGACTCTCAGCACTGGTGTTCCGGGAAGGTTGTGCAGGAAAACGGCGCAGGAGAGAGACCTGCTAATTTATCTGCTGTTTGCTATGAAGCCAGCCTTGGGCCACACAGTAGTGTGGGGTCCCGTCCTGTCCCGCAGGGAGGACCCCTCGTGGGGCTAAGGAGGGGACGTAACCGACGCAGAGCCAGAAGGAGGAGGAGAGAGAGAGAGAGAGTTTATTCACAGCAGTTACAATACTTATACCTCTTGGTGGGAGGGGGCGGTATGCATGCTTGGACCCCCGTAGGAACAATAGTAAAATGCAGATCAGGCATGGGCGTTGGGCAGATCAGGCATGGGCGTTGGCTAGTGAGAGGAATGGCAAACTGATAAGATCAGTAAGGTCAGCAGTGGTGACCTTGTTACAGAAATCCCAAGTAAGCCTCCACTTGACTAGGATAAGAGCCGGGCTTGTAAAATGGCTCCCTACATCTCCCCCTGTTTTGTTTTAAATTAAATGTGGTCAGGGGAGCATTGTCCGGTATCCTTATGACACAAACACGAAAGCATGAAAGTACACATCTCAAGGGGGGTGATGCAGGCGACACATGTGCTCGGCCACATGGCACAAGCAGCACATGGGCTCAGGCAGCATATGCGCGCGCTTCCTTTGTTCAAGGTGTCTTTTATAGGGTCTCTTCAACCTGCTCCCACGTGGGGGCTTCTTCTCGGGTAAAAGTCCGTTGCTAAGGAGGTTACCAGGGAGGTTGGGAGTGGTGATGGTCTTCTTTAGAAGGTCTTATCAGGTCTGTTTTCTGTATTCACAGGGTGAGTCAGTCTCAGGATTCTCCTTCCCAGAGACTTTGTTAATCTGTTTCATTGCCAAGGGCCTTTCCCTATCTACCTGCCTACATCATATTCCCCCCTAGAGATTTCACCACCTTAAATCTTTAAGGGGAAAATGGTCGGTGATCCATCTTCTGAAGCTGCTTCATGCTGACAGAGGGGCGCAGACCCTGCCTGCACAAGGGGTGAAACCTCAAGCTACCTTAGTTTTAGTGGGCCCCAGGCAATGAACTGGTTGGGTTCCTGAAGTTATCTGAAAGAAAAGATCAGATCAATTAGACTGAGGGATGGCACTTTGAAATGATTAGACTCTGGAGATGTGGAAGGTCCTTTCTGACCTAGTATGAACAAAATAGTTTGCTGTCTTAGGAAACATTAAGAGTTAAAGCAACAGAAACCAAAGCAACATAATGCCATACCCATTTCTGTCATAAAAAACAATGGAAAAGAATAACTGCTCCACCCATGGTTGATAGAAAATGACTTCCTATGTCCAGATTTTTCTAGTGGCCTAGAAGCACCATACCACTTCTCAGGTTGGAAAAGCTACCTATCCACTGAAGCTGTCATTTGGAAGCAGTAGATATTTATACCTAGAATATGAGCATTTGATCATTTACATGATGTCAAGCTGCCAATCCTCTCCTTGGTAAATTCCTTGATGCTGAACAAGTGTTAGGAAAGGAAGCCCAGAATTTCCACTAGGTTCATTAATGAAACAGAAAGCATAGTACTGAGTTCCTTCCCATGAAAGATGGCTTTCAGACTAGTGATAGCAAGTTCAACATTGAGTCCCAAAGACTAGGCTGCTTACTTTACAGTCAGCAAAACACATTTTACCTGAATTACCCAGAAGGAATACCTTCTAGATCAAGATTAGAATACATTTACTAGATCACTCTGTAGAATTTGAATCTGATTCTTTAAAAGGCAAGTTACAGAAACATGGTTTTCTCTCCACCTTCATTTTAAAATTTGCCTGATGGCTTAACAAATCTGACTTGTTCTTTTGCATAAACACAGCAAGATTGGAGAACTCTCCATTTTGGGGTACCCCATTATTTACTGAGAAGTCCTGGGGGTTGGGCTAAAGACAGGAGGCACACCAATAATGGCATTAATCTTATGTGGCATGTCAGAGTTACCCAGGCCTGGCCATAAATGTCCCACGATGAACTGGATGGTCTCGAGCTTTCAGGTTGAACTGGAGGTGGCCTTTTCCGTAGATGCATCCTGGCAGAAAGGAGTCCATCCCCTCCCTTTTTCAGGGCTGGGAGAGATCCTGGTTTCCAGGGTTTTTCTTGATGCTGAGTAGGCCCAGATTGTGTCAGTCACACAGATTCCCGGATTCCTCATTTCCATAGCAGTGATGATTTCCATTCTTTCCTTAAGCCAACTGGCCTCTAGGGTCTCCCTGAGGTTTGTAGGGTACTTGAAACAGTACCTGTTAAATACCTGCTCCTGTCATTTAGACCAATCCCTTGACTCTTTCCCTGAAAGAGGGCTTTGGGGTCCCATAATTGATTTTCCTGTCTGCACGAGGGGTAGACCCTATTACAGAGAGGAAAGACTTTTGTCTGGATTTATGCAAACCAACATAGTGCCACGAAGCATCAAAAACATACCGAAGGTACAAAGAAGAGAAAAACATTTCACTTTACTCACAGTGAGATGCAACACGCCCATTTGTTGTAGTTCCTAGCCAAAGAATCTAAAATAACATAGGAAGTTTTATAAGCTATGTGGTCTTCCGCCAGCAGCTTATGGAAAGGACATTTTCTCCAGACTGTGATACTAAGGGAAGATTGATTTCCTGGAACGCCTAAATCCTGCGTTAAGCATCGAAGAATTCAACGTAAATTCAAAAAGCTGGGAGGGAAGGCTGTAGGGAATAGCAAGGACACACCAGGTGCCAAGGTATAAAGGTCAGGAAGTTCATTTTTGACTGAGTTCAATGCAACAGGAACTGGCAAGATCAGTAGACTGGACAGCTTGGTGCACCGAGGAAGATCTGAGCAGGTACAGGCTAAGAGCACCTAAAGGACCCTCTGTATGAGACTCTGTCCTTTGTGACTCCTCGGGAGAAAGGTGACTGATAATGGCTGAAAGAAATGGATCAAAGGGGGCAGAGGTGATAGCTTAAAGAGTGTGCATTTGGGAACCCCCGGGGTTTGAGCCCTGCAGGCACCCATGGTTTCCAGCTCTGCTGTGAGAGCCCCCTCCTCCAGCACAGAACTGAAAGCAGCCGCTCCCCACCTGCCACGCCTGGTGTGGCATAAACAAGGCCCCCAAAAAAGTGTGAATCAGTGACAGAGAACCTTTTGGAAAATAAGTTCATCTAAGACAGAGAAATTCCAACAGGACTAGAGAGAAGATAAGATGCTCAGAGCTATTCAGGCCTGATGCAAAAGTATCTCTGTTGATCTAGTCAGGAACATAAGAGGAGAGACCAGTTATTTGCTGAGAATGTGCACCGGGGTCAAACCTACATTCAAACTCAAACTCCACTCTATAACCTTGGCAAAGTTTATTTAATCTCTTTGAGACCCAATTTCTTCATCTATAATGCGTAACCAACCTCATAGGGCTCAGGGTAAGAATTAAATGTAACAATAGAGGAAAAGGTGTTTAGCGTAGTTCCTGCACATATTAAAACCATTAATGGTAGCTGTTGGCACTGCGTTATTAACACCATTGTTTAAGGAACTTCATTCTGTCCCTACAAAGTAGCAGGCACAGGTGGGCCTCAGGATGGGCACCGAATTTAAATGACAGGAACATTTATGTCATATTAGCTAATACTAGACTCAAAGAAGACTGATAGAATAAACTCACCTTAGGGCTGTAGAGAGAAAAGAAAGGGCAGAGTGCTTGCCTTGCACATAGCCCACCCCAGTTTGATCGTCACCACCCCTAATAGTCCCCCAAGCCTTGCCAGGAGTGATCCCTGAGCACAGAGCCAGGAGTAAGCCAGGCCATTTCCAGGTGTGGCCCCAAAACCGAAAAATAAAATAAAATAAAATAGAGTCATCTTGTTTCTTTCAGGAAGTGAATCAAAGGTTAAATTTACTTTTCCAAATGAATGTGCTAGTCATACAATAAACACGTACATTTTTAACTATATTTATTTACTACAGTTCATACTTCCACACACGGCAAAGCTGCCGATCACAGTTAAAAGATTCTTGGACACAGACAGTCTTCCAACACACACACACACACACACACACACACACACACACACACACACACACACACACACACACACTGAAGCTCAGGCTGATCAAACATTCGTGGTGCCTCCAGTTTCAGAAACCAGAGCTAAGGGTGCAGCCTCAGAGAGACTCCAAGCAGGGTGCTCTGGGTCACGAGGATGTCCCGGAGCCAGGCCCAGAGCCCTGGCACCTCAGTTCTGCCGCTGCTGCACCAGGCGGGAGTAGAGGTCGTCGCCCTCCAGCAGCTGCGCCTCCTCCTGCAGCTCTCCCTGCTTCAGCACCAGGACCTGGGCGGCGCTCTGGATGGTCTGCAGCCGGTGCGCGATCACCAGCACCGTCCGGTTCCCGCTAGACATCCAGTCCTGCAGCTGGAGGGGGTGGCCACAGCGCTCAGGATGGTGAGAGTGGGCCCACACTACGCTCCCACCAGGCACTGTCTCCGCATCTCAGGGTAAAGACGGGAGGAGGAGAAAGCGGGAAAGAGGAAGGGTCTGCCCTGCCCAGCTCTCAGCTGTGCTAGTGGAGTTGAAGGAAGGGCGGAATGGCCCTGCAGTATCCACATGGGGGGTGTCACCCACCACTGTATTCTCCATGTCCCCTTCCGAGAAGGCGCAGATGTTCTGATCTACCAATGGATGATGCCACTCGCCTTCCCCTGGCTGATCCTGGCCCTCAAGTCCCTCTGTCCCCATCTCCTGCCACCTGCCCCAGTCAGTACTCACGGCCTGCTCACACTGGACGTCCAAGGCGCTAGTGGCTTCATCCAGGATGAGGACTCGTGGCTCCCGCACAAGGGCCCGGGCAATGGCCAGGCGTTGTTTCTGTCCCACAGCCAACTGACTCCCTTTCTCCCCGACATCTGAGGAAAGCAGAGAAAAGCCTGAACTCACACACGAGCAACAGGACAACTTCCTGTCCAGGAGCAGGGCTGTGCGCAAGGGAACTCCACCTGCTAACTCCACTCCAGTTAGGCAGAGAGAGGCCTGGTGAGGAGGTGTGAGGAGGTATGAGGCCTGGTGTGAGGCCTGGTGTGAGGAGGTGTGAGGCCTGGTATGAGGAGGTGTGAGGCCTGGTATGAGAAGTTGTGAGGAGGTGTGAGGCCTGGTGTGAGGAGGTGTGAGGAGGTGTGAGGCCTGGTGTGAGGAGGTGTGAGGCCTGGTGTGAGGAGGTATGAGGAGGTGTGAGGCCTGGTGTGAGGAGGTGTGAGGCCTGGTGTGAGGAGGTATGAGGAGGTGTGAGGCCTGGTGTGAGGAGGTGTGAGGCCTGATGAAGAGATGAGAGATATAGTGAGGAGGTGTGAGGTTTGGTGAGAAGGCATAAGGCTTGGTGTGAAGAGGTTTGCCATCTGGTGAGGTGTGAGGCCTACAAATGAAACATGAGGCCTGATGTGAAGCCTGGCGAGGAGGTGTGACCTGGTGTAATCAGGTTGAGGCCTGGTGAGATATGAAGTCTGGTGAGGAGGAGTAGGGCTGGTGAGGTGTGAGTTCTGCTGAGGGGGTTTGAGAGCCAGCGTAAGGAGCTGTGTAGCCTCGTGATGAGGCGTGTGTCTTGGTGTAAGGCCTGGTACAAGCATGGGGAAGTCTGAGGCCTGCAGGGGCTCACTAGAGGAAGCAGCAGTGTCCGAGGACAGACTCCATCAGACGGTGGCTACAAAGCGCAAGCACCTGGGGAAGGAGGAAAGCGGAAGCCAAGGGAATAGCTACCATCATCCCAAGAGTACAGTCCTGAGTCTTTTCGCCCACGGCACCTGTGTGCAGTCCACGTTCCATCTCTTCAATGAACTCATCAGCTTTGGCGGCCCGGGCAGCGGCCATCACCTCCTCATCGCTGCAGCTCTTCAGCCCATAGGTGATATTGTCCCTCACAGAGCCAGAGAAGAGCACCGGCTCCTGCCCAACCACAGTCACCTTTGCAGGGGTGAGGGGGGCAGAGACTGTGTGTGAGCCCCAGGCAGGCACCCCTCCCCTCCCTGCCCTCCTCCCTCACAATGAGCTCCTGGCGTGTCTTCCCACAGTGCCCCCTGCTCTCTCTCTCTCTCTGCTTCTCTCCTCCCTCCTGCCCCTCTCCCCCCAACCCGCCCACCCACCTTTTGGTGCAGGTAGTGGTGCTCATATTGGTGAAGGGGCTCCCCATCCAGCAGCAGCTGGCCGGCCGTGGGCTGGTACAGATTCTGCAGCAGTGCAGCCACGGTGCTCTTCCCGGACCCGTTGGGCCCCACCAGTGCGGTCATCTGACCAGGACGCAGGGTGAATGTCAGTCCCTAGGAAAGCCAGGCAAAAGTTAGCAGGGGCACACCCATTCTCATTCTATCAGAGATGAGATGAGCCCCGCAGAGGCAAAGGGTCAGAGGTCAGAAGGCCTGGCCAGGCATAAGCAGCCAGGGGCAGGGGGCTGGCCCTCCCCACTGAGGCACCTTTAGCACGGGCTGGTCGGGGCGGCTGGGATAAGCAAAGGAGACATCTTGGAATTGCACCAGGCCCTGCAGAGAGGACGGAGCCAGTGTGCCGGAAGGAGGCAGCTGTGGCCGTCTGTCCAGGTACTGAAACACCTTCTCCGCAGCACCCACGTTGCTCAGCATGTCCCCACATATGTACACCAGGGTCTGGAAAACAGAAGTGGAAGGTCATAGAATGCACATCCCAACTCCTCACTCACCGTACATGCCACCCCAGCCTTCCTTCTCCCTGAGTTCGAGAGATGGTCTCTGCCCTTCATGTGCAACATGGATGGAGTTTAATGTGCTACCAAATTCCAGCGTCAATCTGATGTATCAAATTACTTACTGAACATCAGTGGTTGATGCTGCCATGTATATATATAAAAAAAGACAGCTGTATGAAAAAAGATGTGTGTGAAGGCATGAGTTTGACAAGTAGAAATTTGACCCTTTACTGCTACATTTGTAGCAGTAAAGTAATTATTGAATTTTAAATTTACTAAAGAATTACTAAAATTACTAAAGAATTTTAGTAATTATTGAATTTTTAGGCTCTGTGCCTGTATTTCAATATTTACATTTTTAGAGATCAATATCAAAATATGTGCAAGTAAAACTATATCTTGGGTTTGCTTCAAAATAATATGGATGAAGGTACAAAGAAACAGTAGTGGCCAGGCACTGATCACAGTTGCAATGGGAGTTGCAATGGGAGTTGCTCGCAGGCAGCAGAGCACGGGGGGAGGCACTTGCCTCGAGTGCCCCTGACCTCAGGCCCATCGCTAATGATTCTCCAAGCATTGCCAGGAGTGATCCCTGAGCATAAAGTCAAGAGGAGGAGGCTATGAGAACTGCTGTGTGTGCCCCCCAAAATAAAATAGAAAACAAGTGGTATTTAAAAACTCACAAAGGGGGCTGGAGCAATAGCACAGCGGGTAGGGCGTTTGCCTTGCATGCGGCCTACCCGGGTTCAAATCCCAGCATCCCATATGGTCCCCTGAGTACCGCCAGGGGTAATTCCTGAGTGCAGAGCCAGGAGTAACCCCTGTGCATCGCCGGGTGTGACCCAAAAGCAAAAAAAAAAAAAAAACCTCACACAGGTTTATTATAATTTCTCTCTCTGTCTGTCTCTCTGTCTCTCTGTCTCTCTCTGTCTCTGTCTTTGTGTCTGTCTCTGTCTCTGTCTCTCTGTCTCTCTATCTCTCTCTCTCTCCCTCCCTCCCTCCCTCTCCCTCTCTCTCTCTCTCTCTGCATGTGTGTAAAGTCTCAACAAAACTAATTGCAGGTCAGGAGAGACCCATGTTTGATCCTGGCACCACAGAGGGTCCCCCAAACCCTCCAAGGAGTGATCCTTGAGCACAAAGCCTAAAGTCAGGCCTGAGCACCACCTGGTGTGGCTCAAAAACAAACAAACAAAAAAAATAACAACAAAGAGCTGGGTTAGGTCGTTCTGTGTTTGTATTTTTAAGAGAAAGAAACAAAGAAAACAAAGGGGGGCTGGAGCGATAGCACAGCGGGTAGGGCGTTTGCCTTGCACGCGGCCAACCCGGGTTCGAATCCCAGCATCCCATATGGTCCCCTGAGCACCGCCAGGGGTAATTCCTGAGTGAAGAGCCAGGAGTAACCCCTGTGCATCGCCAGGTGTGACCCAAAAACCAAAAAAAAAAAAAAACAAAGAAAACAAAGGTCCTGGACCCAGAAGCCCAGAAGAGCAGCGGCGCCGACTCACTTGCACGTACTGAGCCACGTTCTCCTGGTAGAGGAGGAAGGAGAGCAGCCCGCCCTGGCTCAGGGTCCCCGCCACGATCTGCCGCAGCCCACAGCTCAGCATCAGCACCTGCACCCCCAGCTGCAGCACCTGGAAGGGAGCGGGGATGAGAGCGCGTCCCCCGTCCCCCGCCCCCCGCCTGCCCTCCCACGCCCTTCCCTGGCGTCTCACCCTCCGCAGAAGCAGGTAGAGGGCCCGTTCCAGGTCTCTCTGCCACCGCAGCTGCCGGCACCGTTCCAGGGCCGCCCGGTAGCGACACACCTCCTCCTCCTCCGCCCCAAAGCTGCGCACTGTCTGCAGCCCGCCCACAGCCTCCCGCACCACCTGGCCCGCCTTGGCCACCGCGTCCTGGATCTCCTGAAGCAACGCCTGGAAAGGGGGTGGGGAGGGACAGGGGAAATTGAGCACCGGACTGCAGAACCCCAGGTCCCGTTTCGGACCGCGCCACGCTTTCCCACAACTGAGAATATTTCAGGCTCTTGCTTCCTTTCCCTCTTCCATATATTTCTTCCCAAAAGGACTGGCGAGATTGAAGGAGGGAGGGAATGACGTGCATTCTCAATGCGAGGTAGTGTAGGAGACATGTGCTTTTTTAAAACGGTATTTGAGGTCATTCCTACCAACCCCTGGTGCTGATTTAAAAATAAGAAGAGGGGCCAGAGCGATAGCACAGCAGGTAGGGCATTTGCCTTACATACGGTGGACCCGAGTTCAATCCCTGGCATTCCATATGTTCCCCCAAGCATCACCAGGAGTAATTCCTGAGTGCAGAGCCAGGAGTATCCCTTGAGCATCCCTGGGTGTGATGAAGAAAGAAAGAAAGAAAGAAAGAAAGAAAGAAAGAAAGAAAGAAAGAAAGAAAGAAAGAAAGAAAGAAAGAAAGAAAGAAAGAAAGAAAGAAAGAAAGAAAGAAAGAAAGAAAGGTTTTTCAAAGGAACCATAGTTAGATATAGAAAGTAGAGATGTGGTTTAAAATCAATCAAAAATCTGAACGTCACAGTGATTCATTAAAAAATATTTCTTTAATCTGAACATCAGAGCTAAAACCATAAAATTCTTAGATGAAAACTGGAGAGATAGTACAGTGGTAGGATGTGAGGTTTGATCCCCTGTATCACATACGATCAAGCACTGCCAGGAGTAATCCCCGAGTACAGAGCGAGGGGTAAACCCTGAGCACCACCAGGTACAATCCATTTAACCACTCACCCACTCCCCCTCCGCCCCCCAAAAAAAAGAGAAAGAGAAGAAAAATCTTACATGAAAATAAGGGGCAGTTGACCTGAGTTTACCATGATTTCTTGGATATGACACCAACAGCACAGACAATAACAAAAGAATATCTTGGACATCATCACATTTAAAATGTTCATAAATCTGGGGCTGGGGAGATGTTATACGGGTAGCATGCTTGCCTTGCACATGCCCAACCTGGGTTCAATCCCTGGCATCCTGCAAGGTCCCCTGAACATCACCAGGAGTAATTCCTGAATGCAGAGTCAGGGGTAACCTTTAGCATCATCAAATATGGCCCATAAAAAAAAACACATACACACACATACATAGACACACACACACACACAAACACACACACCCTTTCATGAAACAAAACGTTACATTAACAGTCAAAACAGAAAACCCATAGGAGAGAAGAAAATATCTGCAAATTACACATCTAACAAGGGGCTGTAGCAGTGTAGCACTGTCATCCCATTGTTCAACGATTTGCTTAAGCGGGCACCAGTAATGTCTCCATTGTAAGACTTGTTGTTTTTTGGCATATCGAATATGCCACAGGTAGCTTTCCAGGCTCTGCTGCACGGGCAGGATACTCTCAATAGCTTGCTGGGCTCTCTCAGGGACGGAGGAATCGAATTCTGGTCGGCTGCATGCAAGGCAAACGCCCTACCCGCTGTACTATAGCTCCAGTCCAACAAGGGGCTAATGGCCAAAATATATAAAAAGCTTCTATATAAAGAACTCACCAATTAAAAATCATGCAGTTTTTAAATAAGGATTTGAATATATATGCCTTCATCTGTATCTTCAAAAAGCACATTAAAAAAGCCACTCAGTATCACATATCAGGGAAACACAAAGGAAAACAGCAATGACTTATCAACCTTACAAAACATTACGATGACTGGTCTATTGAAACAAGAAAACAGGCACACTCCATTCTGGAATTACCCACATTCCATTCAAGGTGCATAATTCTTTTACTTTTACTTTGCAGGGCTCTGTCCTCTCCTTCCCCCACCCCCCTTCTCTCTCTCTCTCCTTCCTTTCCTTCCTCTCTCATAATTCTAAATTAAACTTTTACTTCGCTCACACACAAAATAACAAGTGGACAAAACTATGGATAAACAGAAATGCTTTGTGTTATTGGTGAGAATGTAAAATGGTGCAGTTGCTATGGGGAAAAAGTATAAAGGCTCTTCAAAGTATTAAAAAATAGAATTTTGGGGGCTGGAGCAATAGGATAGCAGGTAGGGCGTTTGCCTTGCACGCGGCCAACCCGGGTTCAAATCCCAGCATCCCATATGGTCCCCTGAGCACTGCCAGGAATGGATCCTGAGTGCAGAGCCAGTAGTGGCCCCTGTGCATTGCCGAGTGTGACCCAAAAAGAAAAAAAATAGAATTTCCATATGATCCAGCAATTCTATATCCAGAGAGATACCCCCAAAAAAGTTTAAAGCAAAGGCTCCCACAGATATCTGTGCACCATAACTGACTTATGATTCACTTGCCAAATCCACAGACAAATGAATCAACAAGTAAATATTCAGCCTTTGCAAAGCAAAAAACTCTGATTTATGCTACAACATGGATGACACTGATGGCATTATACTCTGTGAAATACACCAGTCACAAAAGGACAAGACACATGAACTCATTGCAGGAGATGCCTAAAGAAGTCGAACTGGGGAAGGGAAAGTGGCTGGGGGTCCCGGTGGTTGGTGTGTGTGTGTGCCGGGGGAGGCAATGAAGAACTGCTGCTTAATTACTGTGGGCTTTCAATTTGGGAAAAAGAAAAACGTTCTGGCGTGGTTGGTGGTGGCGGCTGCACAGCAATGAGAATGTTCTTTACACCATGTCATGTTTGAAAATGCTGAAGACAGATTGATCCTATCTATATTTCACTGCAACTAGAAAACGATTGGGCTCTCCTCTGCTGCTCGAGCACGATCCCAGAGGCAACTGAACTACTTCGGACACGAGCAGCTCGCAGAAATGCCTCCAGACTGTGAGCTGAGCCACGGCCCCATGCGACGCCAGTGGGGCAAGATTTCTCTCTCCAGGCTTCTCCATCATATGAGCACCACAAAAGGGAAGTAAAAACTTGCAGTGACGCAATTTCTGGCAGAATTTTCCCTGGACTTCATACAAAAATCCAAAACCTAATATCTCTTAATTGTCAGCAATGTGAAATGGTTCCTTTTTAGCAGGTCTGACTGTGGGGGCAAACTCCAAACAATAATACTGAGTTTTTTGTTGAAATATTGAAGGTAATCAAAGTAGAAGCCATTTCTCTACACTGTGAACTAAGCCAAAGCCCCACGCCAGCCGAGGTGAGGAAATATCCTCCTTTCTCAGTTCTTTTCCTTTTTCAAGGAGAAATGCGGCATGGCGTCCACCATATTATGAGGTCTATTAAGCAGGCACAAACTTAGTGGTGCGGGTAGGGAAAGGAAAAAAAAGTAACTATGTACTTGGAACAGCGGGACGCTTGGGCAGTCTTGGGCCAATACCAGTGCACGCTCCGCCGAGATTCGACCCGGGTGGCCACACTTTTGTGCGGCCACTTTGCTGCTGATCAACCAGAATCCGGAGGCCAACTAGACTACTTTTGGTTCCAGAAACTGCTTACAGCCATGTCCCTAGACTGTGAACTAAGCCATACCCCACGCCGGCCGAGGACGGAAAATATCCTTTTTTCTTGCTGGGTAGCGTGGCGTCAACCATATTATGAGAACTAATTATTAAGCAGGCATGAACTTGGTGGTGCGGGAAGGGGGAAAAATGTATGTACTTGAAACAGCGGGACTTCATATCTCCCCATTCTCAGCAATGGAAAACTAATTATCGAATGCTTCCTTGGCAGTAGGGCTGTCTTTCCTGAGGGGAAACTCTAACAATAGTGAGTTTTGTGTTGAAATATGGAATGCAATCAAGGTAAAGAGAAAGTGAAGTGAAATTTATCAATTATGCAGGTGGGGATGGGGGGCGGGGGGCGGGGGTTGGGAGGTATACTGGGATTTTTGGGGGTGGAATATGGGCACTGGTGAAGGGATGGGTGTTTGAGTATTGTATAACTGAGACATAAGTCTGAGAACTTTGTAACTTTCCACATGGTGATTCAATAAAATAAATAAATTAAAAGAAAAAAGAAAACGATTGGAAGGAGATGCTAGAACTAACATTCAGACTGTCAGGCTCCTGAGTGTGTGAACCACTTTCTCTCCACGCTGGGCATGGAGGAAACGCTCATGATGGAAATCCCTCTAAGATGACATTTTTAATCCTCAGTGGGAAAGATACATCTGGACCCTTTGAGACTATAATGAAAACTTGTCCTTTCCCCACCTCCTGGGGAGGGGGATCTGTTTGCATATTTGCACCCTCCTTCCTCCTCCCCCATCATCACCCCCCAACTCACACACACACACACACACACACACACACAGTGTCCCAAAGGTCAACACGTGTCCCAGCAGCGGGTCATGGACCCCTAAAGCCATCAGAAATGCTGGTCTAAGTTAGAAACCTGCAGGGGAGCTCGATGCTTCCCCGGGGTGCTCTGGCATGCAGCTACCTGATGGCGGACATTGTAGACCTTCTCAGCGGCTGTCATGAGCGGCACCTCCAGCAGAGAGAGGAGCGTGAGTCGCGGGGACAGGCTGAGCATGAAGCCGTACAGTCCCACCACTTTCACCAGGCTCCGCAGCAGCACGTTGGCATTGAGAGGGAGCCAGCGGCTCATGAGGGTGGTGTCTGAGTTCAGCCTGGAATTCAGCTCCCCTGGGGAGGTCAGAGCAGATGGGCAGACCACGTGCAATGCAGGACCACTCCCAAACTCCCCTCCCCACCTTCCATCTGAAACAGCCCCCTCCCCTAAATACCCTCCCTCACCTGCAGAGTCTGTGACCATCACTACAATGACCCCAGGAGGGAAAGAGAGCCCAGGGCCTGGTTCATGGCACAGGAGATGTGTGTGTGTGCATGGAGGGAAATTAAGGGGAAAGGAAATTCAGGGGGTGGGGGCATCCCAGACCTGCACTCCTCGCCTCACCTGTCTTAGTGTCCTGGAAGAAACCGAGGTCCTGGCGCAGAAGGGAGGAGAAAAGCTGCTCCCGGACCCGCAGGTTGATTCTGGACATGATCAAGGTGAAGGTGCTTCCTCGGCAGCCAGCGGACAGCGAGCTGCAGGGCAAGAGGGAGGCGGTGGGAGGGTGAAGGGGACAGAGAGGCAGAAAAGAAGGGAACCAAGGAGAGAAGCAGGGAAGAAAGCACGGGATGAAAGGAAGCAGAGAACAAAGAGTAAGAGAGGGGCAGCCAGAGGGACAGGAAAAATTAGAGGGAGAAAATGAGGACATTTGAGCAAAATCAATTCACAACAAATTCACAACCGTCTACGGACTCACAAGGGGAGAACACAGGAGAAGTGAGGAGAAACAGCCTCTGGCCAGCTTCTGGCCTGGCCCCTGAAGTGTTGTCTTTCCAGCTTCCCCTCTGCCTGGGTCTCTTTCCTCCCCATCCCCCAAGTTCACTCCTCAGATTCTGCCTTCTAGGAACCAGGGCAAGGACCCCCTGCCATCCCTTGGCCTAAGTCCTTGAGTCATGCTATTCCTCATCTTTATTGCCCCTTACATTGGAGAATTCCTATTTGACAAACTAAATTTATAATAAAACAATTATAAGGGAATTGTGAAAGTACAGAAACAGGTCTTTCACAAATGGGTTTCTAGTACAAATCTAGGTACTCTGGGTAGAAGGTTGTTGGCATAGTCAGACATACAGGGATGAGTTTGGACTTGATCATAGTGGAATGCAGAGAAGAAAGCCAAGGAGAAAGCTTTTTGTTTATTTGCTTGTTTGTTATGACAGTGTCAGGGACCTCATATATGCAAGGCAAGTTCACTATTCCAAGGAGGAACATTTTTTGTTGTTTCTTATTTTTTGCTTCTTTGGTTTTTGGTTTGGGGGTCACATTTGACTGTGCTTGGGGCTTAACTCCTGGCTCTGCACTCACGAGCCAACTCCTGGTGGTGCTCAGGGGACGATAAGGGATGCTGGAGATCAACCCAGGTCAACTGCATGCAAGGCACCTTACCCACTGTACTATATCTCCAGTCCCAGAAAAACATTTTGACAGCAGAAAATGACAGGGTTAGAACATGAGAAAAGCCTCAAGGATTCTCCTATTCGAAGCCTGGGATAAGATGGTTCTGTGGAAGGGAGTAAGAGACAGAGGAGAGAGTGATACATTTCGAGTTCTGGGTATGCGGAGAGTGAGACAATGGCTGTCACCAGACAGTAGAGAAGTCAAGTGGGTAGAGATTGCAAGACTATTTCTGAGCACAAACAAGGGGCTCTGGGAGTCTGCAGAGATGAGCTGAGTTAGCCAACAGGAAACATGTTCCTTTATTATTTGTTCAGAGGTTACACTAGGCAGTGCTTGGGAGCTATTCTGTGCTCAGGGGTCGCTCCTGGCAGTGCTGAGGGACCCTGTTATACCAGCTGGCTCCAGGGTAAGGAGAGACATCTGCACACCTGGGGGTGAGCACCCGGGAAGGCAAATACACAGTAAAATCTGAGTAAAGATGCTAGGGAGGGGCCAGAGTGATAGCACAGCGGGGAGGGCGTTTGCCTTGCACGTGGCCAACCTGGGTTTGATCCCTGGCATCCCATAAGGTCCCCCATGCACTGCCAGGAGTAATTCCTGAGTGCAAAGCCAGGAGTAACCCCTGAGCATCTCTGGGTGTGACCCAAAAAGCCAAAAAAAAAAGATGCTAGGGAAAAAGTGAACACTTCAGAGTAAGATCTTTGGGGACCCACAAGGCACAAAGAACATCAACAGGAAGAAAACTATCCTGAAAGGAGAGAAAAGCTCAGAAACAAACTCTGGAAGGCAGAAAAGAGAAACTGAATTTCAAGGAGGTAGGATTGCTGAGGATCAACCAAGAGACATCTCATTTGAAACACAAACTTTTTTTTTCAATTTGGGGTGCTCCGGGACTACTCCCAGCTCTGGGGATCACGCAAAGTTCAAGTCCAAGATCTAACCCAGATTCATCTCACATGCATTAGCTCACTGTCCATCCCCCAACCCACACAAACTCCTTCTATATGACAGTCATTTAAGTTTGTATCTAAAGACTTTGAAAATGCTAGGGAAAAAATGGTGGTATAAGAAATGAACTGATGCTGACATATAATTGGGAATTTGAAAAAATACAGATCCATATTTTCAGAATTGGTGCTTTGGGGTCAGAGAGCCAGTAACATGGGTAAAGTGTTTGCCTTGCCATCGGCCTTCCCTGGTTCCACCCTTGTGACAAAACAAGCAAACAGAATTGGTGCTTTGTGCACACAAAAGGGTTTGGAATTAAGAGTAGGAAAGTGAAGTCCCTGCAGAGAATTGGGGGCTCCCATCACCTACCCTCCAATGGAGAAGAGAGACATGAAAAAGATGGCGCTGACGAAGGCGTCGGGGTCGAAATCCCCTCCCAGGATGTCAATCACGCGGCCCGAGTAGTGCGGGATTAGAGTCTCCCCTGCAGACACGCAAAGAAGCAGGTGAACGCGCTGGGTCTGAGGGCTTCCCCCGGCCCCCCACTCTCGGCCCCGTTGGGACTCACCGAGCACCGCGAGAATGAGGAAGATGAAGGCGGCCCCGAGGAGGGGCAGGTCGGGACTGGAGAGCTTCAGCAGCCTCCACATCAGGGCTCGGTTGTTCTTGCGGTCCTGGTCCTGCTCCTCGGGGGCTCCCGGGGGGCTCAGCACGGCCCACGCAGCCCAGGCCAGCCCCGCAGCGCCGTAGCCCAGAAGCAGCCAGGTCCAGGGGGCCGTGGCCACCCGGAGAGGGGGCGCGCCCAGGGCCCCGGGGACCAGGGCCCGCAGGGACACGAACAGCGGCGTCAGCAGGCCGAGCAGGGCGGGCGGCGACCCCCGCAGGCCCCGCAGCCCCGCCAGCCCGAGCAGTCCCCAGAGCCCCCCGAGTCGCAGGGCCCCCTCCAGCCACAGGCCCGTCAGGCCTCCGGGGAGCAGCGCCCCCAGGGATCCCCGCAGCACCCAGAGCAAGGCCGTGTCCGCCAGCAGCAGGAGCGCCCAGGGGCGCGGGTCAGGGAGCCCCATGGCAGCCGTCTAGGGTAAAAGGCGAGGAATTAGGGAATCCAGGCCCCTCCGATCCTCCCGCCCCCGCCCGGCCACTGGCTTCTCTCTCACCCACCCTACGCCCAAAGGGTCCCCCGGGTGCCCCGTGCTCATCAGCACCTCCCTCCTAAACAGGAAGAGCCTCGGCAGGTCTGAGCCTCGTCCTTTAAAGGCTCAAAATTCAAATTAAAATGCTTAATGGGTCAGAGAGGAGCCAGCGGGCAGAACACTTGCCTCCCACGCAGGTGCCCCGGGTTCGATCCCCGACACCCCATAAGGTGCCCCGAACCCCGTTGGGATGAGCCCTGAGCAAGAGCCTGTAGGAAGCGCCGAGCATCGCAGGACTTGGCCCCGAAACAAAAATAAAAATTAAAATGTTTTAAGTTTTTCCTCCCCTGCCCTGCAGCGGCCACCGAGTCCCAGTGAGCCGGGGGTGGGTGTGGGGGGGGGGGCGGGGGGGTCCCCAACCAGAGGGACCTACTCCGGGCTCCGGTGGCCGGCAGGGCCCCCTATCGCCCCGGCTTCCCGGCACATGCACTCACCGGCTAGGACCCGCAGCTCCTTTCCTTGAACTGAGTTCTGAGACCTTTCCGGGAAGTGAGTTCTGAGACAGGCTTCCCGCAGTGTCGCCCGCCTACTCCCCGCGCCCCGGGTAGGCTGCTTCCACTTTCGCTTTCCCTGCAGAGGCGCTGGGCGAGGCGGCCAGCAGGGGGCGCGCGAAACCCGCAGACGGAGAAGCCGCTCTCCTGCACCAGCAACTGCACCAGCAACTGACTCTGGGAAACCACCGCACGCTTTTCACATTGCCACTGAGTGAAACAAAGCGGCTTCAAGGATGGGCTGCTTTACAATGGGACAACGGGATCTGTTGACCTTAAGCTCTGACTCCTTCAAGCTCTGGTCCTTTTTGAGAGCTGACCCACCCTCTTACCCACACCCCAGATCCTGTGTGGAACTGGGGCTAAAAACTGCCCAATTTTGAGGAGGATATGGTGCTGAAAGGGGGTAAAGTTATGTATGAAACCCTATCAGCAACGGTACTGTAAACCACAGTGCAATATATATGTGCATATTATGTATATGCATGTATACATATATGTACATACATGCATGGTATATATGTATGTGTGTATAAATATATGAACCTCTAGAAAAGGCAGACAAATGAGGATGGGGGTATTGGGGGAGGGAAGTGGACACTGGTGAAGGAATCGTGTTGAAATATTATATGCCTGAAACCCAATCATAAATAACTTTGTAACTTCACCTGACTAAAATTTTTTTAATGCTCGATTTTAAGAAAAACGCGGTACTAAAGCAAGTACTACAGTCATTCTCACCAGGACCTAGTGGATTTTTAGGTACAGAATTTGAGCTGAGGCAGTCCTGACCCTTTATCTTGATCTGATCTTCTCAACCCAAGCACCTGGAACAAAGCTGTCTGTAAAATTCTGCTCCAGGCCTCTCCCTGCCCCAAGGGACCCAGCCCCAGCAGGCGAAAACCTCCAGAACCCACCCACCGCCATGCTCACAGCCACTCTCCACACACTCGGGCCGAACCTCACCCATGAGTGAATCCGCAGAAAACTCAGGTATGCGAGACCTGTGAATGAAAACTCTGGGTTCAACAGAACCAGGAATGGGTGTCCACCACCCATGTTCCCCCTGGTTCCGGCAAGTTGGCAGTCATGCCCACAAACCACCTCTGGCTGGCACCAGATAAACTCATCAATGGCCATGATCCAGAAACTCATTATAAAATCTCTTGGAAGAGAGTATAAAATGACTCGCCATAGCCATGCCACCAGACCCTGTGCCAGGCTGTTACATTTGGAGCACTTTGGAGAAGGCAGGTGAGGCCCCTCCCCACCCCAAGGGACCCAGCCCCAGCAGCTGAAACTCTCCAGAATTCGAAGGCTCACAGCCGCTCTCCACACTGTTGGGCTGAGACTCACCTACCAGTGAACCTGTTTCTGGACATCCCATACCTCACACCACTCATGCTCCAAGAGCAGCGCACCACACTTGATGGGGTTTAAAGTAGAAGGCAACCAATCTTAGAGGGAGATATATTTTTATAGCCATATAAGCACACTGGGCTTAACCCTTAACAACATATTAGTAATCTCTTATACAAGGCTTAATAGCCGCTGGGTGAAATACAACAATCTTCACACACTCTCCTCTAAGGAAAGTTTTTTGGACTATTATCAGTGTTTTATTCATAACAAACAATACAAAATTAATTATTATATTGTATCTAATTATTGTATTGTATATCCAATCCAATTATTATATTGTATACAATTATATTGTATCCAAAATGTGGTGTGAAGGTGTAATGGTGGTGGGATTGGTGTTCGAATACTAAATGTAATCAAATATTGTGAACTACTTTATAAAAATAAAATTAAATTTAAAAATAAATAAATAAAAATTCTCCAAATTATGTTGAGAACAGGCTAGTATGGCATGTGGGGGAAATGCAGTTTATTTCTTGGTCTGAGTTCATTCCAATTTGTACAATAATCCAGCTTCTGTGGGTCCAGCCTGAGCCAGAATGTCTCTATGGATCATAGATATTTGTGTGTTTCAGAAATAACTCCTCAGGTGGAAATTACCTTGCAACCTCAAAATAGTCCCCAAGGGAGGATCACTTGCTTTCTAAATCACCCTTTGGGGTGGGAATGGAGATAACAGGGGAGGAGGGCACACCAAACAGTGCCCAGGGGAGCATATGTGGCACCAAGGATTCAAACCCAGGTCAGCCACATGTGAGGCAAGGGCTGTACTTGCCACTGTATTTGCTCTCTGACCCCAAACCACTCATTTTGGTGTGACTACGAATGAGTCATTTCAACTTTCAGTTAGGATGGGTGGGGGGGGAGGAAATAGTACCAATTTGTATTAACAGTTTCCTAAAATTCCTGCAACCCTATATATTCTGAAATTTTAAGAATCTCTCCCTAATAAAAATGAGCTCCGTGCTCAGCTCCTTCCCAATTCAAGCTCTTCCTTGGACCAGCCCCCTTGAGAGGTGATTATCCATGCTCCTTCCTACAGCTCCTGCAGGATATCTCCTCATGTCTCTCTCAATTCTCTAACCTAAATCTTTTCCCTCCTGCCCTCACTCGATAGAGTCCTCTCTTCCTTTTCAATCATGGCCCTGTCACCTTGCAATTGAGCGTGACACATCATGAAACTGAACCCCTAATGTCCCTCTTCACCTCCAATATCCAATATCTCCAAAGTGTCATTTAAGGTAAGTGAACCCGTGCTTGTAATCACTGCACATGTGTGAGGTGGAACTCCTCTCTTTGTATAGTTTCACCCATGCTACAAAATCAAAAGCATTTTTTCTCCCAGACACCCAAACCGTTCATAATGGACCCCACCATGCTCCCAGATTGTATCCCTACAGAGCACACCTTGATTTAAATTGAAAATGGTGGCAAATGTCCACAGAAAACAGTGATCAGTCTCTCTGAGGTCCTGGGAACACAAAAGTGGAATGAGAACCAGGAGAAAGACTTGGTGAGGCCTTGTTCCTTAGGAAGGGCTTCAGGGTCTTTTCTTAAGAAAAATCTCCCATTATTTTCTGCCTCCCACAACCCCTCATCCACTCAGCCACACACAGATACATGTATAACCGTCTTTCTTTATTGTATTTCCTGAAACACCCAGAAAGTTGGGGGCAGGGTGAGAGAATGCTTGTTGAAATTGAGAACCACAAAAGGGTAAACCACGCCAGGCCCCACTGCAGCTGGCCTCCATCTCGGGCTCAGGAGAGGCCCTTTCTCTGGGCCCAGCTGGCCCCGGCCCCTGACCAGCCAGGCCTTCCCAGATGGGGCTGCCCAGCTGCCGTAGCTGTTACTTCCAGGCCTCCCGGTACTGGTGCATCAGCTCGCTGACGTCTGTACTTTCCACTTTCACCCAACCGTCTTCCTTCATGTGGTACACTGTGGGCGGACAAACAAACATGGAGTCACCTGGGACTTCAGCAAGTTCCTGTTAACAATATTATGTAGCAAGGGACAATAGCAATGCACACACTGAAAGCACTTACTGTCTGGGCTCAAAGGCCCCACTTCTAAGCCCGGAAATCTCCCTGCCACTCTGTCTCCCAAGTCCCCCACTCTAAATCCCGCTTCCGCGCCACCAAGCAGAGATGCTTCTTACTATTGACGACGCCTCCGGAATAGTTGTCTCTGTGGGTAGCGTGAACAATGGCCCTGCGGCCCAGGTCATACGCCTCTTCTGGGCTAAGATTGTACCGATAGCCACTATCCATGACCCCATAGGCATAGGTGTTCCCACTCCCCGTGGAGAACATACTTCCTGAGAGCCGGGTTCCATTCTGGTCCACATAGTAGAGTCCGGGACCCTATGGGGTACAAGAAAGTTGTTATTTCCCAGTTGGAATTGAAGAAAGAAATGTTGGCAAAATACAAGCTTGAGGGTGAAAACCATAAGACAGTGAACCCAAGAGTGAGATAAAACAGGAATATTTGAACTAGGATAGCACTTTGGTATCAATCATGGAACTCTGTAAATTGAAAAGACGAAAAGCAATCTTGGAATCAGTTTTCTCTCGGTTTTTTTTTTTTTTTGCTTGTTTGTTTGGGGGCCACACCTGGCGGTGCTGAGGATTTACTCCTGGCTCTGCACTTAGGGATCACTCCTGGCAGGCTCGGGGCACCAAAAGAAATGCCGGGGATCAAAACTGGGTTGGCTGCATGCAAGACAAGTTTCCTATCCACTGCGCTATCTCCCTGGCCCCAGAATCAGTTATTTTGTCAAAAGGAAGATGCTTATGAAACACAGACACATCTACTGTGGGTGTCAATATACATCTGAATCAAGGAACAGTCTGAGGATCGGCTGGGACTGTTCTAGAACAGAAGGGTCATGTCTTGAAAGGCAGGGAATTGGGGGTATGCAGAGGAGAAAGAGGTCACTCGTGGGGAGTGAGGGGCATGGGGAATGCACCCACCTTCTTGTCCCAGCCACAGATCATGCTGCCCATGGAGAGGCCCATGCCCCGGTACTGGCACATCATGTTGGAGAGAAGCTTGGAGGCTGCTGACACGGAGATGCGCTCCCCATTCCGCAGGTAGTACAGCCTGGTGGGGACAGACAGGGCAGTGAGCCAAGAGACGGGGAGGCAAGAGGAGGCTAGCGCAGAAGGGTCCACTTGGCAGCAAGTGATTAGAGAGATAATAACAAGCACTTGAAAGGAATCAAGGCATGATTTGCAATTCTAAGTGTCTAACCACATGAAGAAATCTCACCAAAGCAACCAAAAGAGATGGAGGGTGTCTATCTATGCTAAAGAATTTTTCTGGCTAATTTGTTTTTGCTGACAAATTATCTGGTTTTATTGGCAGGACGGAGAGTATGAGTGTGTGTGTGTGTGTGTGTGTGTGTGTGTGTGTGTGTGTGTATGTGAGAGAGAGAAAGAGAGAGCGCGCAAAGGATTGCTTTGTCAAATACTACATTAGTCCTGAGAGCTATAAGGCTGGGGAGGGGGGAGGGAAAGAGTGAGGAGCAGTGTCCGGATGATGGAGGATTCAGGATGGACCACATGGCTTAGGAGGGAGCCAGGCCTAGCCTACCTGCATTCCTTGGCCAGCAACCGTTCCCAGTACTGACAGTCCGCAGCACACCCAGACATGGTGCCAAGCAGGTAGGGGTTGATCTCGATCACCTTGTTCACCCTTAAGGTGTCTGGAAGAAGAAGATGGGGTATTTGAGAAAAGTGAGGAATCACCCCATAGATTTCTCCCTACCCCACACCTGTCTATGGCTTGGGTTCGGGCCTTCAGGCCTCTTCTGAGAGGAGGGTCTCAGATCCCCCCCTCTGCCTGCCGCTCTGCCGGAATACCCGCTCACCGATGTAACTCCCCGCAGAGGCCCGAGAATCCACGGCCACAATCACCCCGTGCTGGAACTTGAAGGCCAGCGTGGTGGTGCCGTGCGCCATCTCGATCTGCACGTTGCTTTCTCCATTACCGCCCAGAGATTGGAGGAAGTCTGTGGGCTAGAGAGAACCACCGGACAGAGGAATGAAAATCTCCTGCAGCAGAAGAGACTCCAGAAAAAGGGTTTGGGGAGTCTGTGGAACCGGGGACTGGGGTTGGGGGTGGGTAGACAACTTCTAAGTAACTGAAACACCCCGTCAGAGCCAGCCGGCCGGTACGAGGAAGTGAGAGCCTGGGAGAAGGGGCGCCCCGATCTCACGATCTCACGGCGTTAGTTTGATCAGTGCGGTGGAACTGAAATGTTACCCTAACCAATCAGCTTAAGGGCAACTTTAGCTTCTTCCATTCATAGTTCCTTTAACCTTCTGCTTGAGATCAATAACCAATATGCTTGAGATCCAGAGCCCCCATTTTACAGAAGAGCCCCCGAGTATGCCCACCTGGGCTGGCACTCCAGTGCGAAGTGACCCACCACTATTCACAGGTTTCTGAGCACCGCACAGCCCTTGTGCCCCAGGATAGCGCCCCCACTTCCCGAGCGCCCCCTCCCACTCCTACCCCCAGGCATCCAGGTTTCCGTACCTTGGAGAAATGAGAAAAGGCAGAAAAGTCTCTGTTTTTCCCCAGGGAGCCCCCCTCACCCTCTGCCTGTGAGCCCCCAACTTTAAGCGCCCACCCTCGGGGGTCAGCCCTGCGCATTGGGCCTCTCCGTGCTCCAACCAGGGCCCCGACGTTCCCCGCGGCCGTCGGCGCGCGCCTCCCAGCCTCCCTCTGGGGGTCCCCGCACGGCCCCGACCTGCAGTCCCCGCGGCACGGCGAGCTCCGGAGATCGCAGCGAGAAGCTGTAGTGTCCAGGGTCCGGGCGAGCCCCGCAATCGGCGTCCGGGAGCTCCCAGCCGCCCCGCCGCGCGCCAGGGACTCCGCACACCTCCAGCAGCGCCATGGCCGTGGGCACCCGCGGGCCGCGGCCAGGACGAGGAAGCGAAAGCGAAAGCCCTGGCGGGGACGGAACCGACTCTCCCCCACCCCACCCCACCCCACCCCACCCCCGGCCCGCCGCCCCTGGGAGTCGTGTTGGGATGACCGTCCCTCCGCCGGCCCCGCGCCGTCCGCAGGGAGCCTGGGGACACGGTGCGTCAGGCACTGGCCGAGCGCAGGGAGGAAGAGAGCGCGCGGGTCTGCGGGAGCCCCCCAGGGGGCGGCCAGAGCGCACCAGGCCCCCCAACTTGCAGGCGCACCCTCTGGGGGTGGTCTCGACCGGGAGGGGCCGGGTAAGAAGCAGGAGTCACTTCGTGTCGGGATGGGGAAAAGGGTGTTGGCGGGAGCACTATTTTATTCAAGCAGGGGAGGAGTCGGAGTACGTGGGGGGCGCGCAGCCTGGAGGGGCCTGAGTCAGCCGGCACAAATCGACCCCCGCAGCGTGAGGGCAGGAGAGGGCCCGGTTCTTCCTAGGGCGCTCCGGAGTCAGGGTTCTTCCCTGCACGCATAAGTAAGGTCCTACCTACCGACTGCCTCGATTTACCTGCGCTGGGGCGCGCTCTTGCAAGTTTAACACCTGCAAACCCCGCCTCTCCGTGCAACCTCTGCGAACCTAATCTGCCCAGCAACCACTTACGTCCCGCGACCACGGCCTCTGAATGGAGGAGATTTGCGAGCAGCCCCGCCCCCCAGGCCGAGGCCACATGCGCTGGGGAGGTGCCTGAGCCGAGTGAGCTCGGGAGAAAGGACCAAGTGGCCGCGGTGGATCCTGTCGCGCTCAGCGCACCAGCTCCCGCGTTCGCTCTTGCACAGAGACCCCGCTGCGAGCTGCAGCTGCTCGTGCCCTGGAGGGCGCTGGTTCATCCTTGAGGGTGATTATGGGTGGGGGTGCATGTGAGGTGGGGGGAGTGGGGAAATAATGGGGAAACTGGGGATATTGGTGGTGGGAAATGTACACTGGTGAAAGGAAGGGTGTTGGAGCACTGTATGACTGAAACCCAATCATGAACAATTTTGTGATAAGAAATAAAGAAAAAAAAACGAAAGAAAGAAAGAAAGAAAGAAAGAAAGAAAGAAAGAAAGAAAGAAAGAAAGAAAGAAAGAAAGAAAGAAAGAAAGAAAGAAAGAGAGAGAAAGAGAGAAAGAAAGAAAGAAAGAAAGAAAGAAAGAAAGAAAGAAAGAAAGAAAGAAAGAAAGAAAGAAAGAAAGAAAGAAAGAAAGAAAGAAAGAAAGAAAGAGAGAAAAAGAAAGATAACGGGCAACCTTAGAAACAAAAACACAAGGGAGAAGATGGTGCACTTGGGGGTGCTGTAGACATTGAGGCCGATGGAGAACAAGATCAGGCTCCATCACAGTTTGCAGAAGGCGCTGACAACTCCAGAAACCACCATACAAAATGCCAGTTTTATTATAAATATCAACAATACATAAGGCAGCATATGCCTTTGGCTGTTTCTGGGAAGTAACCTTCCCTTTCTGTATGTTCTAAGGAGTTCAACCTGTTTCTCAAGAACTCTGTTATGGGCAGCAGCTTGGAGAGGAGGAAGCCTTGGCAGTTCAGGAATTAGCTTTAGGATGTAACTTCTCCTGGGCGACCCCCCTACTCCAGCTCAGGGAAGATTCGCACTTCCAGACTATCTACCACTGACAGGGTCTGAGCAGTCCTTCATTCCGGGACACCTGAGCCATTAGGGGCCTGCAGCATGGTCCAGTAGCGTCCCTGTTTCTCCATGAGCTCCTGGTGGGTTCCCTCCTCACAGATGATGCCTCCGTCCAGAAAGAGGATGTGGTCCGCCTGCTCCACGGAGCTGAGACGCTGGGTGATGAGCAGCACTGTCCGGGAGGCCCGCTCTGGGCTCTCATACAGGAGCTTCTCCACCTGAGAAAAGCCAGACTCTGTCAGAGCTGGGAGCCACGACCAGCCCGGCAGCCATCCCACTTTCCAGAATTCACGGGGATCACTGCCCACTTGAAGGAGCCCCAGGAAGATGGAGGACTCTTGTGCTGAGAACTTTCCCACTTAACTTTTGGTTTTCTTTCTTTCTTTCTTTCTTTCTTTCTTTCTTTCTTTCTTTCTTTCTTTCTTTCTTTCTTTCTTTCTTTCTTTCGTCTTTCTTTCTTTATTTCCTTCTTTCTTTCTTTCCTTCTTTCTTTCTCTTTTTTGATTTTTGAGCCACACCTGGTGGTGCTCAGGGCTTACTCCTGGTTCTGCTCTCAGGGATCACTATTGGTGGTGCTCAGGGAACCATATGGGCACCAGGGATTGAACCTGGGTAACAAATGCCCTCCCCACTGTACTATGGCTCCAACCCCAAACCTTTGGTTTCATAAGGACCATTAGCTGGAGGTGGCAATAGAGGGGTGGAAGCCAGAACTATGGTGAACCCAAAGAAAACAGTGAAGACTCATGGGTGGAGAACTCTGGCGTTCTGTTCTAAGGAAGAGTAAGTCAGGTGGAGCTGAGTTTGGGGCCGAGCTCTGCTAGTCAACTGCTGAAAAACACTGAACAGGTTATTCAACCTCTCCTAATCTTCATCTGATCTTTTAGCATCTGAAAGTTGAGGAGCACAATCCCTAGCTCATAAGCATTCATGATGGATAAATGAGTGAGATGCCACCTGCACAGCTCCTAGTTCAACTAATATTAATTTTATTAGGAGGATCTTTTCTTTGTTTGCCTTCAGAGTTCATAGGTCATCTCCCTTAACATATTGAGGAGACGCTCACAGAAATCAAGAATTACAAGCACTGGTTAGAGAGACCATGAAGTTGGTCTAACAACATAAGCAGAGTGCGGAGGACAGTGGGGTGGAAACAGAGGTGACTCTCACCCTTGACTGGCTGTCTGCATCCAGGGCACTGGTGGCATCATCCAGGATGAGAACACAGGGTTTCCGGATCAATGCTCTAGCCAAGGCCACTGACTGTCGCTGACCACCTGACAGCTGGCTCCCAGCCTCGCCCACGTCTGCAGAAACAAGAGTCAATGGTGTGAGAGCAGGATAACATGAAGAGAAACACACACAAGCATACCACACTAATACACACATCCCATACAACATGTACACAGCACACATACATCACACGCAGAATATACACACAACACATGCACACACATCACACATCACACAAGAAGCACTATAATATGCACACAACTACGCACACATCATACATCGTACAAGTGACACACACCGCACTCACTATCACCTATGTCCACCAAGAATTGATGGGTGCAACTGGCTAGAGAAGGTTCTGGAAAGGTGAAACAGTTCTGAGGAAGAGTCATCAGAACAAGACCTCATGTCTCCCAAGTGGATCAGTGGGGCGGGAGAAATGTGTGCACAGAGGCAAGGCCACTGGAGATGAGGAAAGGCAAAGACTGACTGGGAAAGGTGGACACACAGCACCTGCATCATAGCCCTGAGAGAATTTGGAGATGAATTTGTGGGCTCCGGACTCCATGGCCGCAGCCTTGATCTCTTCCATGGTTGGCTTCTGACGCAGGCCATAGGCAATATTTTCTTGAACGCTTCTTCCGAACAGCTGTGGTTCTTGGCCCACCGCAGCTACCTGATTTAATACAAAGAAGAATCAGGAGCTGGAGACGGGTAGGGCACTTGTTTTGCATGTGACCAACACAAGTTCAATCCCTTTCTCGCATCCCCCATCTCCACCTCAGGCCTATTACTTCAGAACCCCCTTTAGAGTGCTCAGAGGTCGCGCCCAGTGAAGACACTCTTCTTACTTGAAGTGCCCTCCCTCCTCCAGGTCACTATTTTGCTCACCATTTTGTGCAGGTTGCGGTGCTCATACTGGGGCAGGGGCTCCCCATCCAGCAGCAGCTGGCCAGCTGTGGGCTGGTACAGGTTCTGCAGCAGCGCAGCCACTGTGCTCTTCCCAGATCCATTGGGCCCCACCAATGCAGTCACCTTACCAGGGTGCAGGGTGAATGTCAGCCCCTGGAAGCCAGAGAGTCACATGATGAGAGGACTACTAAGGACCCCGACACGGAGACTGTCAAGTTCATGTCCTATTGCAAAGTGTCCCACCAGAGATGTACAGACAAAAATGGGGAAATAAAGTAAAGTCTACCTCCCACATGCACAGGCTTAAATTCCTGGGGGATGACACCTCCTCGGGGAGGCAAAGACAAGAGCAAAGATGACACACCACCGCGTCACTGTCTGGATACCACGAGAAAATGGGGAGAGGGGAGCATATGCCAAATCACAAAAGGGAAGGAAAGATGGAAAACTGGTGACTGCAATTTTTGCTTCATCATCCTTAAGACATGGGAGCCTTCTCCCTGAGTCTTCTCTTCTCCCTGGAACTCCACATCGGTTCTTGAGTTTGGGCCAGTCTGATGGATTACATCAGTGTTTCTCAACCTGGGGGATATAGCCCCTGTGGACTCCCAGGATATTCCAAGGGGGTCATAAGAAAAGCCTCATAAATGGGGGGGATCGTGGCACAAGAGCAGAAGGCCAACAGTAGGACAGGGGGCCATGAACGCCATCAGGAAAGGTTGAGAAAGCCTGGCTCGGCTGATTCTCATTTTCATTTCTAAAAGGTTAGGAAGGATCTGTGTTGTGTGTGTGCATGTGCGTGTGTGTGTGTGTGTTGTGTGTGTATGTGGTTACATGGTCTGGGAGCATATTTCAAATGGCAGCGTTGAGGGGATGGTTGGTAGAGTGGAAGGATGGGTGGGTGGTACCTGCAGCACTGGGACATCCGGACGGTTTGGGTAGGCAAAGGAGACATCTTGGAACTGGACGCAGCCCTTGGGGTTTACAGGTGTCAACGCACCACTGGCTGGGCAGCGAGGGATCCGGTCCAGGTATTCAAATATTTTCTCTGAGGAACCCAGGGCCTTCTGCACACTGGGATACGTGGAGAGCAGTACCTGGAGAGGAAGTTGGACAGTGAAAGCAGGTGGGGAGGCCTAGTCTGCTTGCCAGGATACCATGACGTGAGAAGGGGAAGGAAGGAAAGTGACAGAGACAGTAATGGAACAGGGACAGGCAAAGCATTAGGAGTGAAACTAGAGGGTTCTTACCTCCACAGCTGTGGTGAACTCTTTCTGATAGAGAACAAATGTGACCAGGCTCCCGCTGCTGACAGACCCACTGGTCACTAGATGCCCGCCAATATACAGGATTCCCACCTTAAGCAGCATCCCTGAGATCTGTGGATGGGTAAAAGAGAGGATTGTGCTAGAAAATTCTAGAGGGAGCTCAAGGAATCAGAATCAAGAGGTATAAAGGCCATTCTACCCGGTTTCACAGGTAGAAAGGACTCCATGAAGTCTTCCTCAATAACACATAATCAAAACTCTTATCATCATAAAATATTACAGCTGGAAGGGAGGGCATTTTCCTTGCAAATAGCTGACCTGGGTTCAATGCCCGACATTCCATATGGTTCTGTCAAGCACCACCAGGAATGATTCCTGAGTGCAGAGCCAGAGCAACCCCTGTGCACCACCAGGTATGGCCCCAAAACAACAACAATAAAATGTCATCATGATCACAGTAACCATCATCACCTTCCCTGGGGAGCATTTGGAAAAAAAAAAAGGAGAAAATTTTGCAAAAAGCTAAAGAAAGTCCCAACACTGGACCACACAGGAATGGGGTGGATTTTGGGCCCTAGAGTGAAAGGAAACCATCAAACGTGTATAAGAATTGTGAGGGGGTGAGAACAAAGAGTAGGTAACTGAGTGTCAGGGTATTGGAGGAGAGCATGAAGACAACCACCGCTTCTCCAACTGAAGAGAAGAATAGAGCTGGGACATGGGACAGGGAATGGAGCCGAGTCTTTTGGGAGACAGAGGAGAAGGGATTCGTCTTTAGATACTCACACTGGTGGTCCAGAGGTTCACTGCATAGGCCACGGCCTCCTTGTGATTGAGGGTCTTCATATCATGTAGCTTTTGTCTAAACTTCTGGGCCTCGCCCTCCTCATTGGCAAAGGTTCGCACCGTAGGCATGGCAGACAGCGCCTCAAGGGCCACCTGGCTGGACTCTGCCAGAGATTCCTGCACCTGTGCCGCCATGCGCTATGGAACAAGGACCGTAGATGTTATAGAGGTTTGGAAAACCGTCAGGAACCCTAGTACCTGTGCTGCCTGGTTAGCGGGGAGAAGAGGCAGGAGAGAAGAGAACAGGAGAGAGGAGAAAGGGACACATACAGCTACGCTGAAGAGATACATGGAAGGGAAAATGAAAAAGGATAGCAGGTAGGGGACTTGCTGCACACATGGCCAACCTGGGTTTGACCCCCAGCACCAAACACCCCTGCCCAAAGAAGAGAGATACAGAAGAAAGAAAGGGTCATAAAGGATCATTGCTTTTAAACTGACGGCTGATGATCATGTTCCTTTCTGAGAGGAGCAGGGGGAGGTTTAACCATACCCAGCTGTGTTCAGGGCTTATTCCTGGGTCTGTGCTCAGGGATCACTCCTGGCGGTGCTCAGGAGACCATATGGGTGCTGAGGTTCAAAACTGGGGCAACACATGCAAGGCAAGTATCCTACCCCCTCTAGTATCTCTTCAGCCCAGATGATGATACTCTTAAAGAGAGTTGTGAGCAGAAACTAGCAGAGAAAATACAGAGAACCTGGAGATCAGCACTGAGCATCTGAGAATACAGGTTACAGGACAGGAAGTCGCGGGAAGAGGGATGCTCAGTGACATGCGGGAAAGTCTAAGGAAAGAGATCGGAGAGGAACTGGGTTCAACAAGTCTAGAAGAGGGGTCTGTGAACACTGAGCCGAGTCCCTGGACAAACCTGCTGCCATTTCCCCAGCTTCTTTGGTGGAAGGAAGAGCAGAGGCAGGGCCAGCAGGGTGACCATGGTGAGGGGCAGCGACCCCCAGAGCATGAGCCCCAGGAGACACAACCCCCGCACCAGGTACCACATCAGTAAGCTCAGCTTCTCCGTCAGAGACTCACTCACGGTGGACGTGTCCTCTGTCACCCGAGATGTGATGGCACCTTCGAGGGTGGGGAGAAGAGAGCAGAGTGACAAGAGGCTCAGCTAAGGGGGGATCAGCAATGATGAGGTGCCAGCGTGGTGTTCCAAGGAGGCCGAGACAAGGTGAGGGGTGGGTGGGTAGATACAGTCCAGCTGGTAGGGTGTTTGCCTTACACATGGCCAACCCAAGTTGAATCCCCAACACCACATATGCCACATATGGTCCACTGAGCCCAGCGGGAGTGACCCCTGAGTGCAGGCCTTACTCTGAATGATCCCTCAGACTAAGCCCTGGACACCACTAGGTGTGACCCCAAAACAAACAAAAAAGATAACGTGAGGGGTTTAGGGAAGTTTGGGGGGATCTCAGTAAAGCACAAATAAGTAATAGGAAAAGTCTGGCCTAAGAATCTCTTTTTGCAGTGGGTGGGGTGTTGGTCAACCTAGCAGTGCTCAAGGGCTTCTCCCAGCTCCATGCTCCAGGTGTTACTCCTGACAGTGCTCAGGGGTCATCTGCTATTAGAACTGAATCTGTGCCTCCTGCTGGCAGAGCCTGTGCTCCAGACACAGAACTCTCTCCTGCCCAAGAAATCCGGGTCAAATACAAGGAAATGACTGTCCATGTACTTTTCTGTTTCTCCAGCAGATTTCTGCTCCCGAAGGAACATGTAGCCCCCAGGCTGCACACGGAGGAGGGGAGGAGCTTGTGCTGGACATAGAACAGAGCTGGAGGACACACAAGGGATTAGAAATCAAGAGACCGGCTTCCATCCCAGGGCTCTCTCTGTCCATATGTGACCGCGGAAGTTTCAGCACTTAGGGTCTAGGTCTCTTTGTGTCTCCATAAAATGAGGCAGCTGTGCTGTGTGATCTCAAAACTTCCAAATTTGAAATGCTTTAGTTCTTCCGGGTCATATTTAAGTGCACTACTGGCCTTGATCCAGAACACAGTAGTGAATCCCGGAAGACAGCAGCTCACCAGAGATCTCTCCGGACCCGGTGCCGAGTCAGCCAATGTCACTGGGGCACGACAGATGGAGTGGGTGTCCCAGCTCCGCCTACTCCAGATGAAGCCCCAGTGGCCACAAACTTTCAGAAGTAAAGCCCAAGTACGTGGGAACAGGGTCTGAAGATGACAGGCCACATGGCGGTTAGTCCCTTCCCATCTCCCGGCCCCTTTGGGGTCCTGGCTGTCACGCTCACAAACTATTAATAAACATGCCACCCGCCTTGATCCAGACTCACAAATGAATCTCAAAATGGATTAGCAGAGATGTCTTTGGGCCACAATCATTTATGTATTTAGAATTCCAGGAGCATTCGGCTGCAAGAGTGGCCATGTGACCTCTCATGATATTCATAATAAGCAATAGAAAATAAGTTATCTAGAATCTGCTGTGTCAGGCAGGCTTGAACAGTGGTGAGGAAATTTGAAATAATGGTGGTGGAAGGTGTAATGGTGGTGCAAAGGTGTAATGGTGGTGGTATTGGTGTTGAAATAGTGAATGTAATCAATTAATGTAAACAATCTCATAAAAAAATTTAATGCTGTGGTTCTATCTAAATACACATATGCCACTAACAGGAAAATCCTAGATGGAAAAATCTAAGCTTTCTCAAGGTGCACAATAGTGTGCTCTTATAGTATTATCGAGAATAAGAAAAGCAGGTGGGGCTGGAGCGATAGCACAGTGGGTAGGGCATTTGCCTTGCACACAGTCGACCTGAGTTCTATTTCCAGCATCCCATATGGTCCCCTGAGCACCGCCAGCAGTAATTCCTGAGCATAGAGCCAGGAATAACCCCTGTGCATCGCCGGGTGTGACCCTCCAAAAAAAGCCAAAAAAAAAAAAATCAGGGGAGGGAAAGGTGTGCTAAGGTGAGCGTTGGAGGGGGGAGGGAAACATTCACCCTGGGGAAGGGCTGTATGTTACACATGAAACAGTATTGTTAACACATGAAACAATATCATTAACACATGTAACAGTATCGTTAACAATAATGTAAACTGTGGTGCCTGCAATCAATTTTTTTAAGAGTAAGAAAAGACAATGTTGGGTCGGGAGAGCATCCAGCGGTTAATGCCTCACCTGCAGCAGTCCTGGGCCCAATTCCCAGCACCACCTGGTCCCTTGAGCATCATGAGGTACAGCGCCGAGGCCCTCAGCACTGCTGGGGAGGCCTGGGTGTCCCCGACACGGCGGCTCAAGCAGTAGCATCCCATCCTCTGGGCTATTTCAGTAAACCCACGAGCTGGGTGGCCGAGAATTGCTGGAGGAGGCCCTGGTTCTCCCAAAGCACTTCTTGGGGCGCCCCCCCAACAGCAATATGTTCATTCGTCTACATAGACAGCACATGCAATGTCAAGGTGGCACATGAAAGATGTATGGGCTAAAGAGAAGGAGGGAAGAGAACGGCTGTGCAGAGGGTGTATGGGGTAAAGAGAGTCAACAGACGCTTAATGAAAACACTTCTGAGAAACCTGTTTGGTTCTGTTGGAAAAACTCCGTCTCCTGGCGCAGGACTGCCCGGAACACCTCTCCCTGCAGGTGGCTGTGAGCGCGGCCCATGGTGCTGTTGTAGATGCCGTCTCCCACGAATTCCAGCACCGCACTGGGGAGACAGAGGAGAGGGTGGGGGAACATCAGGGGGGAGGGGGTAGCAGAGAGCATCCCAGGTATCCCCACGGGAGAGCTCTTTGAGGGCAACTCCGACTTTCTCTTCACTGGGGTCCTGTTCCCAGACCTGGCAATGGTGAGAATGGACATGAGGGTCAAGTTTCGAGTGAAGGCCGTGCCGGAGCCATCTTGCAGGATCCAGTCGGTGAGGCGGCCGGTAAAGAAGGGAATGGCCATCTCTCCTGCGGAGGAAGTGGAGAGACCCTCGGTTACAAATGCCAGATACAAGGGGTCAGCTGGAGCCAGACTGCGCCCACCCAGCCCGCACCACCGTCGGGGGGAAGGGTACAGGAGACGCTGAGGTCAAACTGGGGTGACGATATGGCACCCTAGAGGAAAGGCCTTCCCAGTGTGGCCCAATGAAGCAACGCTGGGGAGCCCAGGTCCCCTGACTCCCACCCAGCTCCGAGCTCCTCCTTGGAGTGCGCTTCTCAAACCCGAGCCGGGTCCTGCCCTCATAACTCGCACTGGTCCCCCTCACTCACTTCCCCTACTAGAGCTCAACCCTTTCCGGAGCATCGCGCTTACCGAGACAGGAGAGGACCAAGAATGTCAGAACGAGCGGGAGGCGGCGGGTCTCAGAGCCCAAACAATCTAGAAGCCGGCGCACCTTGTCTCCAGACCCCCCGCGTCCCCCGGGCGCCCAGAGGCTCCCGAGTTGATGCCACAGGGCGGCGGCGGGCAGGGCGGCGGCGTAGCAGAGGGCGAAGGCGTCCAGGCGCGTGCCCCAGTGCAGGAGCCTGTTGCTGTCCGGGTCCCCGGCGGCTCCCCAGGAGCGCAGCGCGCGGAACGAGGCGAGTCCGGGCAGGGCCAGGCCCAGCGCCCCCGCCAGGGGCTGCAGAGCCGCCAGCCAGCCCGGGGCTCCGGCGCTCGGGCTCCGGGCACCGACCCTGAGGACGCCGCATGCCCCCAGCCACAGCGCAGCCCCGCGGCTCAGCCCCGCCGTCCACACCCGCAGCAGCGGCAGCGCGCTGGGCACCAGCAGCGAGCCGAGCCTGGGCAGCGCTGGCCGGAGCAGCGTCCAGTCGGCAATCAGCAGCAGCGCGGTCCCCACCCACGCGCACCGCGCTCGGAAGAGGCAGGGGGACCCGCCGGGAGCGGGGGAATCCGGGCCAGCCATGGGCGCAGGGGACGTTCGGGGTCACCCCGAGCCTGGGGCTCTCAGCGGTCCCCGCTGGGCACTTCTCGGGGCTGGCCAGTCCGCGGCCGCGCGGCTGCAGGAGGCGGGGGCGGGCAGGGCGGGGCCCTGGGAGAGTCCCGGGAACCGGCTCCGCCCCGGCGCGCTGGCTGGAAATGAAGCGTTTAGGGGAAAGCGAAAATGACAGCGGCGCGCGCCGGCCGGGACCGCCCACTGGACGCCGGCTCGCTGGGGCCGACTGGGCAGACGGCGCAGGAGCCGGGTCGCTTCTCCGTCTCCGTCACGCCCACCCGGCCCCCGCCCCGCGCGGGACCCACAGGCGGCTGTCCACTCCAGCGTCGGGGCGCGCCCGGCGTCACCCGTCTCCGGGCAGACCGTCCCCGCACAGGTTGGCGTCGGGGCGCTCAGCCCAGAGCGGAGGGCGCGGGCGCCCCCTGGCGGGCGTGGGAAGGGGCGTGGCTGCAGGCTGTGCGCCGCGTGCAGGTCGGGAGACAGAACCACCCGGGCAGCGGCCGGCGGGAGCGTGTGCGGCGCCGGGATGATGCGGGTCGGAGCATCAGCCGGGGACTTTCCCCGCACCGGAGAAGTCCACACGGGGGTAATGATCTGGGTTTGGGTAATGATCGATAGGGCGACCGGGGGGGACCCTGGAAGCGCGGAGGAGTGACTGCGGGGGGGCTAGTAAGAGTGGAGCAGCAGCCGATAGCGCTCCGTGCTGGCGCTCCGCGGGGTATACGGGGCGTCGCTACTCCGAAGGGGTTGTGCTAGGGGTCCGCTAAGGTCTTACTCTTTAAGCAAGAGTACGAGGTCGGTGGGATGGCGGTGCTTTGGCAGCTAACTGCAAGCGTCAGGGGGAAGCTGTTTTAAAGCGCTTTCGCTTTCACTCGGAGCCGAAGAGGGAGTGGGCTGTTAAACAAGAAAGGGGGTTGCAGAAGGCGCGAAAGGGTTGGGACCCTGGGCCCTAAGTGAAGGACAGCGCGGGAGAGGGGGGTATGGGAACTCGTGGAGAGGGGACGCGTCACCACACAAACACTGGTCTCTGCCCCCAGCACTGAGCTGGGACGGTCTGTGCCCTTCCCCAGCTGAACTCAGAAGACTCCTGCATGACCCTGGTCTTCTCCGCGTCTTTCCCCGGGTGTTCGCTGCCCGCTCCCACACTCCGCTGGGCGTCGGAACATGCAGTCCAAGGCTGGCCGGCTCTGCTCCGGGCTACTGTCACCCGCCCCCCACTGGGGAACCCTAGTTGCGGTAGAGGAATAGCGTCCACAGTGGGGGCTGCTCCTCTTCTCTGGTTTCTTTTCCTGGCAAATCAGTTTGCTAGAAAGCAAATTCCAGGAAACTGTGCCTGGGAGCAGAACCACTTCTGGAGTCCTGAGAAATTCAGCCCCCGGGTAAGGGTGGGGGCATCTCTGGCTGCCAGGTAAGCAGGAAGAGCAGCACTTGAAAACCAGGTGGTTGGCAGGACTGGATTTGTGTCCAGGCTCACTACCAGTTTTTCTGACCTTAGAAAAGTCATTTGTTTTCTCTCTGACTCAGTTTCCTCATTTGAACCAAGACTCCTTAAGCCTTTCCTACTCAACCAGAGAAGGAAGCTTGTGGCTTTATCCCCCTTCACTTTTCCTGAATTCTTTTTCTTAATTAATTTTCTTGATTTGGAATGTCAGCTCACACACTTCCCAAAGCAAATGCCTCTCTTGATACAGAAGGATTTTTCTTTTTATAACAAAAGCTTTCATGACAGGGACGAATACATAGCACAACACCATGACCCCTGAAATTCAGCAGTCACATTCACGAAAAGCCTGCTAATGGCCTCCTCAGTACTGATTTCTCAGGATTCCCTTTTACAAAGCCTTGCAAAAAGAGGGTAAGCAGCAGTGAGACTCTTTCTAGCAATCGGTTTTACTTCATCATCTTCATCATCAGCAACAAGCATGAAGTTTCTAGGGGCTGGAGAGATAGCACAGCGGGTAGGGCATTTGCCTTGCATGCGGCCGACCCGGGTTCAAATCCCAGCATCCCATATGGTCCCCTGAGCACGGCCAGGGGTAATTCCTGAGTGCAGAGCCAGGAGTAACCCCTGTGCATCTCGAGGTGTGACCCAAAAAGCAAAAAAAAAAAAAAAAAAAAGCATGAAGTTTCTTTCTTCTGTGTACATGGCACTGTGGAGTGGCTGCTACACTCTGCTGTGGTACAAAGTTTATAACTACAATATGCCAGCACAAAGTCGAAGCCATTAAAAAGAAAGTTTAACAAGTACTAGGAGATAATTCAGATACCACGCGTTGGAGGACTCAACAAAGAGACTTTGAAACAGCATACAGATCGAAACATTTAACACTTGTCCTGGGGAAGAGATAGATCTCATCTTGTGGCTACTAAGATCTAGTTACATCTTGCTCAGAAATCTTTAAATGAAACCATTTATTTGTTGGTGTTGGGTCACATTCTGCAGTACTCAGGTCTTACTCCTGACTCTGTGCTCAGGGATCACTCCTGGCAGAGCCCAGATGATCGTATGCAGGGCCAGAGATAGAACCCAGGTTAGTTGTATGCAAGGGAAGCGATCTACGCCCATGTGGTCTCTCCAGCCCTTGTTAGGGACATTCCCTGTGGTGCTGGGGACCACTCCCAGCGTAGTTGGTAGGAGGATGCCCAAGTGGAACCAGCGACCAAACCCAGAGTTTCCCCCATGCAAGTGTGTCCAACCCTCTGAGCCACCTCCCAGCCACTTTAATGAAACGTTTAAGCTGTCTCGTGTTCCTTGTACCATCTCTCCTACCTTGACTCTTGACCCCATTAACCACTGACCCCCTCAATGTGCAATCACTAAACCAGAAGACTTCACTTGTGTTTAAATCCTTCACCTCAGGGTCCCCAAGCCCCTGAGTTTGTTTCATATTTCCATAGTGTTTGCTGCACACCAGCTCAGACAAGCATGTGGGAGGCAGCGAATCACTCCTGGGCTTGGAAATGCCCTGTCGAGCCCTTCCCTCAAGGGGGGCACCTCTGCTGCTGGCGCCTTCTCCCGCCTTTCTTCACAGTGGAAAGGGTCTCACTTAGGAAGCTCCGGGGTTCAAGGTTCAGTTCTCCCCATGCCATACCGCAGCCTGGCTGTGACACTCCCTGAAGCAATCAGGAGGAAAAGGGAAGATGAAAAACTAACCCTGTGCTGGGAGTGGGGTCTGCCCTGAGTCACTGTGATCTCGAGTGAGTCCCCCCTCTCTGGGAATGTTTCCTCATCCGGATCAAGAAGTGTTGTAGGTCAGGGCTGGAGCGAAGCACAGCGGGTAGGGCGTTTGCCTTGCATGCGGCCGACCCGGGTTCGAATCCCAGCATCCCATATGGTCTCCCGAGCACCGCCAGGAGTAATTCCTGAGTCATGAGCCAGGAGTAACCCCTGAGCATCGCCTGGTGTGACCCCCCCCCCAAAAAAAGAAGTGTTGTAGGGGGGGTCGGAGAGATACTACAGTCAATTTCCTTGCACATGGCTGACCTGGGATTGATTCCTTGTACCCCATATGACACCCCTACCCCAGCCTGCCAAAAGTGATCCCTGAGCACAGAGCTGGGAGTAAGCCAGAGCACCACTGGCTGTACCCCTAAAACTATTTTTTAAAGAGGGGATCTAGATTCTCACTGCCCTGACATTCCACCCCTGTGTCTCCACAGACCACCATCATGGCTGTTGAATTTGACGGGGGCGTTGTGGTGGGTTCGGATTCACGGGTATCTGCAGGGTAAGTGCTGGTGAAGGGGGTGCTTTAAAGAAGAAGCTAATAGACCCAAACACATGTTTTTTTTATATTTGCTTGTGAAAAAAGTCGTATTCTGGTGAAATGAAGTTCACCTTTTAGAAAAGTCACTAATAAGCTAGCCAGTGTGTGCTCGGGTCTCCGTTCATGGAGAGGAATGTACAGTCTGAATGCACGGGTGGCCTGTCCACGGGAGGAATGACGGAAAAGGGAAGACAATTTAAGACAACATCTGTCTCTGTGTTTCAGTACAGTTCTGCTAAGCGGGTTTTAGTTTCTACTCCATCACGCGTTGTACTAATTTTGTCTTTCTTCCCCTGGCCAGTCTTTTTTTTTTTTTATCTCACATGCAAAAATCTCAAACACATACAGGGGTAGCTCTATGTCACTATGTTTCGTAAACACATAATTTGTGTGTGTGTGTGTGTGTGTGTGTTTGAGCCACACCTGACGGTACTCCGGGTTTACACCTGGCTCTGCACTCAGGGGTCGCACTCAGGGATCACTCTCAGTGCTCCAGGGACTACATGGAGTGCCAGGGATTAAATTTGGATCAGCCTCCTGCAAGACACTGTGCCTTACTCACTGTTCTATCTCCCCAGCCCTAAACATATCACTTTTTCAATATGGTTGATAGCAAAGGAAAGTTAGCAAGAGTAACATTAGTCTTAATGTTTTTGGTTTCACTATAAGCTCAAAGCCCTGCATATAGTCTGACTTCAGTTGTGACTTGCAATACTTCATTTACTTGAGCGGAGTTTTGCTCCCTGCTTTCATCAAAGCATGGCATTTCCTGAACTCTGGGCTGTTCTCAAAGAAATACCAACAACGCTAGACAATGAACCTCAGAAATTCATGCAACTCTCAGTTGATGCCTGTTGTTCCCGACAGACGAGCAGTGGTGAACCGAGTGTTTGACAAGCTGTCACCCCTGCATGACCGCATCTACTGCGCGCTCTCTGGCTCGGCTGCTGACGCCCAGGCTGTGTCCGACATGGCTGCCTACCAGCTGGAAATCCATGGGTACGAAGCTCCAGGTCCTCCTGCCCCCATACCCTGCCTGGGCACTCTAGGAGTCTGCAACGGGAAATGAAAAAATCTTGCTTCGGCTTCTGCTTCTGCTGACTTTGAACTGCACTTGAATAATCCAAAGCTGGGTTTCCGTATCAAATAAGTGCAGCTAAAAGTATCTACCTCACCCGCGGGTTATCCTGAGGATCCCCTGGTGTATGTGAAGGCAGTTTGCAAACTATAAATCACTACCTTCACATAACATGAGGAAGAAAAGTGATAATGTGGTTCAACATAACCGCCATGAGCTATGAGAAGCCAAGGTCATTGGGGCGGAAATAAAGCTTATCTGCTTTCACCTGTAAGGGCAGGGTTCTTGCAGCCAAGTAAGAGCTATGTCATTTATGTGTGGTTGGGGAGAACATAGTCAGTGAAGGAGGGGAACACTGGCATCTTCTTATCAAACAGTAATGTGAGACTCTGTTCCCCTGTACATTCGAGAGGGGGGCTGGAGTTTGAACCTCTGTAGCTCTAGGTTTCTGATGGCCTTTGGCAAGGCTGATGGTATGGCGTACACAGGAGGTGGAGTTCAGGAAATTATACTGACTTATGTTCCTAATGTTTCCTTCAGCATGGAACTGGGAGAACAGCCACTTGTAGTGGCTGCTGCTAACGTGGTGAAAAATATCACCTATAAGTATCGGGATGACCTGTCGGCACATCTCATGGTGGCTGGTTGGGATCACCGTGAAGGGGGCCAGGTAAGTGTATCCTGAAGCACTTCCTCCCAGGGGGCCCCCACAGAGCGCTGTCCTATGAAGATCACAACCATTCCACTGATGAGTTCCACAGATGTTCCTTCTAGAACCACCGTACAGTCTCAGTCACCGCGGGCATGAGATCCTGGGGCTTCACTGCAGAGGCAGACGTCACCTCCTTATCCCAGTGGGAGGGAGAGGGTCGATGACTCTGTGATCTGACGTGTGGCTGCCTCCGCCAGGTTTATGTTACCCTGGAAGGAATGTTGACTCGACAGCCCTTTGCCATCGGTGGCTCTGGCAGCACCTACATCTACGGTTATGTGGACGCAGCATATAAGCCAGGCATGACCCCTGAGGAGTGCAGGCGCTTCACCACAGATGGTAACTTCCAAGGGGAGGGGTTTTAACCTGGAAAGAGGTAGAGTATGAGGAAGAGGAAGAGCAGTATATGAGGGGATCATTTAACTTCCAAACCAGGAAACCTTTGTGGTAGAAGAGGCAGAACAAAAGCTAAACTCAAAAAAAAAAAAAAAAAACTAAACTCACTGGAACATTAAGACAAGTGGTATAATTGGGACAGTTCTAAAAGCACTAGCATAGGATGTTTTGCTGCCTGAAGAACCAGTGGTGTGCTGGAGCTAACTTGGGGGGCAGATGGATAAATCAAGGGTTTGTGAGCTGCTTGTTGAGGTGTTTCTAACTTGAAATTGATGTTAGTGGGAGTACTGAGGCCATGAGCAGCAGGAGGCGCTACAAACGAAGGCACTATTATTTTTCAAATTGGGTTATTATGACAACACTCTGCCTCTCTGGGAGATGGTTTTTGAAATCTGCATGTGGTAGTGGACATGTAGACAGGAGGGGAAGGAAAGATCTTTGAAGCTAAACCATTCTCTCTCTCTCTTCTCTCCAACTTGAAACTGCAGCTATCACTCTGGCCATGAACCGCGATGGCTCTAGTGGAGGTGTCATCTACCTGGTCACGGTTACAGCTGCTGGTGTGGACCATCAAGTAATTTTGGGCGATGAGCTGCCAAAATTCTATGACGAGTGAATCTTCCCCAGATTCCTTTTCTTATTTTGCAATTAAAAAAATATCTTGGAACATAGCCTGGTATGGTGGATGGGAGATGGGTGGTCAGGGAGCTCAACCAGGAGGGGAAAGAGACTTTGACCCCAGATGGCAGCAGAACCTCCATATGCTGAGTCCCCCTAACATGTGGTTCCAGAGAGGACCCAAAACATCCCTGCATATGAAAGTGACACATACTGAATGATTTGTAAAAATTACAATGACAAGGGGCCTAAGAGATAGTACAGTGGGTAGGATACTTGCCTTTCATACTGTCTACCTGGGTTCAGCACCCAGAATTCCATATGGTCCTCTGAGCACTGCCAGAAGTAATTCCAGACTGCAGAGTCAGGAGTAATGCCAAAGCATTTACCAGGTGTGCCCCCCACACACACAAATTATAACAATAAGAGGCCTCATTCTGATGCCCACAGGATGAAGGTGTGAGAAGAGATGGAGATTATTAAGACTCAGATTTATATAAATCTGCAATATGCAGAAGAATCAGCTAAGAGAACCAGCAGACTCCCAAGTGAGAGAATTCCTTTTTAATGTTTTTGTTCACATGAGAGATTAATTCATGATGGAGGTTTACATTTTTGAAAGATGCTGTGGATTTCAAAGAATAACAATAACTGAAAGAGCATCACTTAATGAATCAGACATTGACTAAATGCTTATAAACTTCATCACTTAGATCCAGAGAGGTGGATCAACAAGCTGAGCCATGCTTTGCATGTAGGAAGCCCAGATTTGATGCCGCACCACTTGCTCACCCAAGCCCTATAGGGACTGACCCTCAAGCACAGAGCCAGGAATAGTCCCCAAACACTGTCAGGTGTTACCCCAAAACAAAACAAATGAAAAAACATCACTTAGAGGAGTCGGAGAGATAGTACAGCAGGTACGGTGCCTACCCTGCACAAGGTTTATTCAGGTTCTATCCCTAGCACCATGTATGGTCCCCCAAGCATTGCCAGGAGTGATCCCTGAGCACTGAGCCAGGAGTAAGACCTGAAGCACAGATGGGTTTGTCTTCCTCCCACCACCACCACCAAAAAAAAAAAAACCAAAATTAAAAAATCATCACTTAGAACCCAAATAAAATCTCACAAAGGTCCTCTCACTACTTCTACTTAGGGACAAATGGAGGCTTACGAAGAGTGAAGCCGCTAGACCAGTCACAGTAAATACAAAAGCTGAGATCTTGGGCCTGGAGAGACAGTACAGCGGGTAAGGCACCTGTAATGCCTTACCTGTGTAATGCCAGGCACCACTCTATGTCCCCCCAGCCCCACCAGAGGTGATCCCTGAACTCAAAGCCAGGAGAAAGACATGAGGACAGCAAAGTGTCATCCAAAGACCAAAATAATAATAACTATAAAGCTAGATTTTTCCTTGACTACTTCATAAACTTTTCTTTCCCTTGAGATTTATAAGAGTTTCCTCTTTAAATTACAGTCATTTATCCCAGGGCATTAGCTGGCACTTAAGGGTTTGGTATCAGAGCCTGATCCTTGTATGCAGCTGACCCTGGCTCAATCCCTGTTATCCTATATGGACCCTCGAGCACCACCAGTAGTGACTCCTGAGTGCAGAGCCAAGAGTAACTCCTGAGCATCATGGGATGTGGCTCCCAAACAAAAAACAACAATAACAACAGCAACAACAACAACAAAAACTACCTGTGGGACTGGAGCATTAGCACAGTGGGTAGGGCATCTGCCTTGCACGCGGCCGACGAGGGTTCAATTCCCATATGGTCCCGTGAGTACCGCCAGGAGTAATTCCTGAGTGCAAAGTCAGGAGTAATCCCTGTGCATTGTCGGGCGTGACTCAAAAAACAAAACAAAACAAAAAGACTACTTACTTCAGTATTTTTTCTATTTACATAATTTTAATGTCGTTTTTTATTTTATTATTTTTGTAAGAAGTTTTATTGGATCACCATGAGATATAGTTATAAACTTGCATGATGTTTCAGTCACACAATGCTCGAGCACCCATCCCTCCACCAATGCACGTTTTCCACCACCATCGTTCCTGGTGTCCCACCCACCACCCCCACCCCACCACACTCCCTGCCTCTGTGGCAGGTACAATCCTTCTTATTCTCTCTCTCATTTTGGGCATTATGCTTTGCAATACAGATGCTATGAGGTCATCATTTTTGTTCCTTGACCTACTTTCAGCATATATCTCCCATCCCAGACGATCCCTCCAATCTCATTTACTTAGTGATTCCTTCTCCCTCCCAACTGCCTTTTCCCCCAGCATGTGGGGCCGGCTTCCAAACCATGGCGTGATCCTCCTGGCCCTTATCTCTACTGTCCTTAGGTGTTAGTCTCATATTATGCTACTTTATATTCCACAAATGAGTTCAGTCGTTCTATGTCTGTTCCTCTCTTTCTGACTCATTTCACTTAGCATGATAGTCTCCATGTGCATCCACTTATATGCAAATTTCATGATTTCACCTCTTCTAACAGTTGCATAGTATTCCATTGTATAGATGTACCAGAGTTTCTTTAACCAAGAAAAGAGAAAAAACTAAAGAAAGTAAGAAAAGAGAAGAAAATATGGTGAAGTATGAAAGTCGAGATTTGGAGGGCCACCATCCCAGACGAAGGAAGGCAGGGAGGTTCTGTTTCTGCAAGCGAAACATTGTCTTGGGGCTGGAGCAATAGCACAGCGGGTAGGGCGTTTGCCTTGCATGCGGCCGACCCAGGTTTGATTCCCAGCACCCCATATGGTCCCCTGAGCAGGAATTACCAGGGGTAATTCCTGAGTGCAGAGCCAGGAGTAACCCCTGTGCATCGCCGGGTGTGACCCAAAAAGAAAAAAAAAAGAGAGAGAGAGAGAGAAACATTGTCTTTACAGCAGAAGGAATCTAAAAAGGAACTCCTGTGGGTGGGAAGGTGCAGGGGAATCTCCCAGAAATGAGAACTGAAATTGGAGAAGGGGCTCCCCTAATTCCCTAACTGAGTACCAGACACCGCTCGCAAGGGGCGTGCCTGGGACCGCACAGTGAAGTCTTGGAGAGTGAAAGTGAGATTGAAACCTTTGAAAACTAGGAGACAACCTTCCATTGTTAGGCAAGGAACTGTCCTTTGGCTCCGAGTTCCAAAAGGATTTGAGCAAGGACAAACGCATTAAAGAAAAAAAAAAAAAAAAGGCCTTTTCAACTCTGAAGAAGCTCAAGCTCTCCTCAAAGCACATTCCTCTCTTTCTCTCTTCTCACACTTCTTTAAGCCAATTTCTCACCAAAATCAAACCAACCAACAAACTACATTTGTTTCACTTTTTTTTCAAAGGAGAAGAAATGGGGGCAAAAAATAAGTTAAGAAAATAAGTGAAAGTGCCAGGGAAGTAGTTCAAAGTGTTGGAACCAGACCTGGAGTGCATTGGGCGGCACCAGGTTCAATCACAGGCACTGCATGGCCACCCTGTCACCGTCGGGTGACCCATGGCACCACTGGGAGGACCCCTGAAATAAGCCTTAATCACAAAAGTCTGGATGGGAGAGTAGGTCGGCAGTAGAACACTTGCCTTGCTTGCCCTGGGAAAAGGGTGGATGGAAAGAGAGAGGGAGGGAGGAAGGCAGGCAGGCAGGCTTGTGGCTTACAAGCAAAGGGTCTTCAAAATATTCAGGAAGTTACAATTTAAAACTTACTCTAGACTATGGTGAAAGTAAGGAACAGGCAATGCTACAAGTTACTTTACGTATCTGTTCGCTTGTTTCACAAATCTGATGTGGCTACAGTTAGGTAAGAACAGTTGTTCCTGAGCTAAACAAAGGTAGGGAAAACAAAGAAGGACATGAAATTATATACGCAATCCAGAAGATCCATTTTTTAATTTTTTTTATTTATTTTTATTTATTTAATTTTTTTGCTTTTGGGGTCACACCCCGCAATGCACAGGGATTACTAACTCCTGGTTCTGCACTCAGGAATTACTCCTGACGGTGCTCGGGGGACCATATGGGATGCTGGGAATCAAGCCTGGGTCGGCCGCCTGCAAGGCAAATGCCCTACCCGCTGTGCTAGCACCCCAGATCTTTTTTTTTTTTTTTTTAAATTAAGCTACCGAGGCTTGCTCTTCAGGCCAGTGCTGTATCTCGATTCTTGTCTTCGGATTTCTTTGCTTGCCTGTTTCCATTCTGGAGAAGCTGGTATTCTCTCTTGAACACATGATTCTCTCATTCCTCCCCTTACATCTTTTTGTATGAGTTTCAATAAAATTATCTGTTTCTGGGCCTGGAGAGAGCTTGACAGCAGTCAAGGTTCTTGTCTTGAGCATGGTTGATCCAGGTTCAATCTCTAGCATCCCATATGGTCCCGTATCACCAGGAGTAATTACTGGGTGTGCCCTCAATTCGTTGCTCATTGATTTGCTCGAGTGGGCACCAGTAACATCTCCATTGTGAGACTTGTTGTTACTGTTTTTGGCATATCGAATACGTCACGGGTAGCTTGCCAGGCTCTGCCCGTGGGGGTTTCTGGGATATTGTAGCCAGAAAACAAATGTCACAGATGTCACTTAGCAAGTAGACTTGCGGTGTCTCCCACAGTGGTGCCATCGCACACTAGTATTTTTGTTCTGTCTACTCTGGGCAGAGGGGCTCTGCACACTGTACGGACAGAAGGACCCAGTGAGTGTTGATCTGGAGAAGGGATCCCAGGGCAAAGACCGCTCTTGGCACACTGGTAACGCTGAGGTGAGGACACTATGTATGGAAACCACACATGTCAACGTGATGAAGAGCACACTGACTACAACAAGATCTTTAAAAATTACCGTTGGCACAGCACCAGCCAGGTCAGAAGCTCCGGTGCTATTTTTATGTGGGGGATCTGGAAGCACTGTCTAGTGCTCAGAGATTACTCCTGGTTCCGTGCTTAGGGACCACTCTTCGTGGTGCTCAATAAAATAAGCTATGTAAAAAATATACAATTTTAAATCACAGAACACTTACTAAAATAAAATATCCATTACATCATAGAGAAAACTCCAATGAATTGCAACATGTTAGTGTCGATGAAACTAAGTTCTGTAACCAAATTAAATTAGAACTTGATCACAAAAGAATATCTATAGTCTCATAAAATTTTTATGAGTTGTAAACTAACAAAATACTAATAAATAACATGAATTTAGAAGACAGAGATAGGAAACAAACTCACTTAGAAATATGGTGACAAAAATATTGCATGTATTCAGTTTTGTGGGGTGCAACTAAGGCAATACTCAGAAATAATTGCATGACTTCTAATTAATTTATAGGACAAAGAAGACATGTATATACTGGAGCGACAGGAGGGTAGGTAGGAAGCCTACCTACCTGCAGGGTGGATCCCTGACCCCCCTGTTGGTTCACGGAGCCTCACCAGGAGTGATCCCTGAGTGTGGAGCCAGGACTAAGCCCTGAGAACAGCCAGGTGTGGCCCCAAAACAAAACCAATAAAAAGGTTGGGCAGGGAAGGAAATGTAGAAAAAAGTGACAGACCAAACCCAAACAAAGAAAGAAGTTGTGGGGCAAAGAATAGAAAACAATTTTAGCAAAGGGAAAAAACACGTACTGAAAATTTATTAAGTCAAAAATTTGTAAGAAATTCAGAATTGAACAAGACGTAATGAGTAACCTGTAGGGAGAAAACAATGAAAATGGTGAAATAGCTACAGATGAAACAGAAATATGAACTATCATGAAGCATGTGCTAGGGGCTGGAGAGATAGTTCAACTGGCCTTACACACAGCCAACACAGGCTTTATCCCCAGCATCCCATATAATCCCTCAAACACCACCAGGAGTGATCACTGAGTCCAGAACCAGGAGTAACCCCTGAGCAATGTTGGGTCTGGCTCCCCCAAAAAGACTCCCCTCCAAAAACTCCAAAAACAAGTATATGCTAACAAATGTGATACAATGGATAAATTTTAAAAACCTAGAAGTTGTTAATGACGTCTAATAAAAAATAATAGTAATAACTTTTTTAGAACCAAAATAATTTCATGTTCTTCAAAGAATTCACAATCCTCAGTTGTGGTGGTTCTGGTACCAGGAGTTCCCACTTGCAGTACTATGAACTGAACCAGGGGTCTCACACATGAGAGACAGATGGGGTGATCCCCTGCCAAGACCACAATCTTATCAAAGGGATATTAGTTTCCCTTAAATTAATATTTAAGTGTAATCCCAAAAGAAACTCCACTTGACCTTTTTAATTTAGTTTTATTTTATTTTAGAAATTTACTCTAAGGGCCCAGAGCAATTGTACAGTGGGTAGGGTGATTGCCTTGCATATGTCAGACCCAGGTACAACCCCTCCCATCCCACATATGATTCCCTGAACTCCACCAGGAGCAATTCCTTGGTGCAGAGCCAGAAGTTAGCTCAGAGCACTGCCTGCTGTTGTCCAAAACTCTAAAAAAGAAAAAAAAAGAGAGAAAAAAAAGAGAAAAGAAATGAAATGATAAGGTATAAATAAAGAAAAATGATGTTTCCCAGGGGCCAGAGCGATAGTACAGCAGGGAGGGCATTTGCTTTGCACGAGACTGACCTGATTTCATCCCTGACGTTCTATATGGTCCTCCAAGAACAGCCAAGAGTTATTTCTGAGTGCAGAGCCAGGAGGAACCCCTGAGCATTGCTGGGTGTGACCCCAAAAGCCAATAAAAAATGATACTTCTCAGAGCTGCACAGTATACATACACAGCTGCACTGTGTATAGATACCACAATTTTTGGATCCATTTGTCTATAGTTAGGCATTTGGATTGGTTCTGTATCTTGGCTGTTTTACTAAGTGAGTGATGAACATATATGTACATATACCCTCTTTAATTAATAGTTTTGTGTTTGGGGGATAGATGCCAAGAAGTGGTATCGATGGACTGTATGGCATTTCTATTCCTTTTTTTTTAAATAAATCTCTGTATTGCTTTCTAGAAAGGCTGAACTAGGACATTCCCGTCAACAGTGAATAAGGGTTCCTTTCTCACAACCCCACCAACACTGGCTGTTTCCAGATTTTTGCTTGTGTACCATTCTCATGGGCAATTGAGCAACATGAATGGAACTAGGGGAGATTATGCTGAGTGAGGTCAGTCAGCAAGAAAGGGACAGACACAGAATCATCTCTCTCTTATGTGGGACTTAAAGACACAAAACAAGGAAGTAACAAAGTGCCAAAGGCAACACACTGGGAGTACTGATTCACACAATTGAGTTCATGTGGGGAGGTGGGGATCAGGAAGGAGGGGCTTTAGGGCCTTTGGGTCCTTGGGAGAGGAAAAGCATACTCTGGTGTTAGGTGTGGTATTGGAATTATGTGTATGAGAAACCATTATTTTTTTAATTGAATCACTGTGAGATATTGTTACAAAGCTTTCATGTTTGAATTTAAGTCATACAATGATCAAACACCCATCCCTCCACCAATGCACATTTTCCACCACCAATGTCCCCAGTATCCTTCCCCTACCCCACCCCTCCCCCTGCCTCTATGGCAGCCACTTTCCCCCATACTCTCTCTGTACTTTTGGGCATTATGGTTTGCAATACAGATACTTAGAGGCTATCATGTTTAGTCCATTATCTACTTTTGGCATACATCTCCCATCCCAAGAGATCCCTCCAACCATCATTGACTTAGTGATCCCTTCTCTATTCCAGCTGCCTTCTCCCCCAGCTCATGAGGCAGGCTTCCAACCATGGAACAATCTTCCTGGCCCTGTCTCTACTGTCCTGGGTGTCAGTCTCATGTTATTTTATATTCCACAAATGAGTGTGCTCATTCTATGTCTGTCCCTCTCTCTGACTCACTTCACTTAGTATGATACTCTCATGACTATCCACTTATAAGCAAATTTCATGACTTCATCTTTCCTAACAACTGCATAGTATTTCATTGTGTAGATGTACCAAAGGATAAATCATTATTAATAGTATTTCGGGCTGGAGCGATAGCACAGCGGTGGGGCGTTCACCTTTCACGCAGCCGACCCGTGTTCAATTCCTCTGCCCCTCTCAGAGAGCCTGGCAAGCTACCGAGAGTATCGAGCATGGTAGAGCCTGGAAAGCTACCCACGGCATATTGGATATGCCAAAAAGAGTAACAATAAGTCTCACAACGAGAGACGTTACTGGTGCTCGCTCAAGCAAATCGATGAGTAACGGGATGACAGTGACAGTGACAATAGTATTGCAAACCACAGAATATCAATTTAAAAATTAAAAAATATATAACATGTACTAAAAATCCTCAAAAATCCTTTGGTTGGGGGCTGGAGAGATAGCACAGCAGGTAGGGCGTTTGCCTTGCACGCGGCCGACCCGGGTTCAAATCCCAGCATCCCATGTGGTCCCCTGAGCACGGCCAGCGGTAATTCCTGAGTGCAGAGCCAGGAGTAACCCCTGTGCATCGCCAGGTGTGACCCAAAAAGCAAAAAAAAAAAAAAAAAAAAAAAAAATCCTTTGGTTAAGTAGGCCTTTAAGGGGAAAAAACAATATGAAGGAAAAACTTACCTTAAGAAACATTAAAACATTCTATGGATCATTATTATATAAAAAAGACATTCTTGTGACTTGAGAGATAGTTCAGAGGTAAAGCACTTGTTTTGCATGCAGTCGACCTGGGTTCAACCCCTGGCATTTTCATATGGTTGCCCCAGGACCCACCATGAGCACAGAGCCAGGAGTAAGACCTGAATGGTCAGATTCAAAACACAAAACAAAAAGACATAATAAGGCAAGGATGTGGTAAAGTGTATATCCTGCATACATAAGGCCCAGTTCAATCTCCAGCACCACCACCACCAATAAAAGAAAAACCTGTCAATTATTAATGTATATTTGTATATACATTAACAATCGATGGTTTTTTTTTTTTTTTGCTTTTTGGGTCACACCCAGCGATGCTCAGGGGTTACTCCTGGATTTGCACTCAGGAATTACTCCTGGCGGTGCTTGGGGGACCATATGGGATGCCGGGGATCGAACCCGGGTCAGCCGCGTGCAAGGCAAACGCCCTACCCGCTGTGCTATCGCTCCGGCCCCTCGATGGGTTTTTTTTGATAAGTTGAAAAGTAAACAGCATTTCAAGCTGAGGTAGAAAATAGAGAACTGAGAGAAAAGTTCATGCACACACAGGAACCTAACAAACAATGAACTCAGCACCAAAAGTACTTGGGGAAATTATATATCATTAATAGATATTATTAGGAAAATGGCTCACTACATAAAGAAAGATAAAGATGTATTTTTACCTCATCTCAGGCTACATACAAAAATAGCATGTGAGTTGAAGCTACAAAAGTGACATGTGACTCTTTAAAGAAAATCTTTCTTGGGGGTTGGAGCGATAGCACAGCAGGTAAGGCGTTTGCCTTGCACGTGGCCGACCCAGGTTCGATTCCCAGCATCCCATATGGTCCCCTGAGCACTGCCAGGAGTAATTCCTGAGCACAGAGCCAGGAATAACCCCTGTGCATCGCCGGGTGTGACCCAAAAAGCAAAAAAAAAAAATCTTTGTTCTTTGGTGGGGGTTTTTATACTTGGTGGTACTGGGGGACCATACCATGCCAGGGATCATACTCAGGACTTCCATGTGCAAAGCATGTGCTCCTGACCTTTGAGTCATCTCCCCAGCCCTGTAGCTTTACATTTACTAGAGTAAAATGTAAAAATATTAATTAGATATTTTTAACATTTTCAAACATTTCGTTATAGTGTAAATTGACCATATGGTTAGATTAATCACATATAGTACAATAATAAAATGAGTTGGGCACAAAGAAATTTTAAAATATGGATGGTGATTGCTTAAAAAATTAAGCACGAGAGTGATGGTAAAGTGGGTAGCGAGTTTGCCTTGTATGCTGCCAGTTCCAGTTCAATTCCCAGTATCTCATATGACCCCATGAGCACTGCCAGGAGTAACCCCTGAGCATTGCCAGGTATGACTAGAAACAATAAATAAATAAGCATGAAGAGAAAACAAATACAAAACAATAAGTTAAGTCAAATTTCAACAATGCAGAATTATCTAGTTCTGGATTAAGTGAATTAATTAATATTAGGCCTTTAAAATTAGTAGCTTAGTAATTTTAAACAAATGTGTTTTGTTTTGATTAAAACTGTAGGCTCTTTATGCCAAATTTCTTTTACATTAGCTGCATTCTGAGGCAAAAAAAAAATCTTCTCCACTAAATCCCTTATTAATTTCTCTCCAATAAAGTGGTTTTATAAATTATACAAGAAACTTATTTTAGTACAGAATTTTATTTATTTATTTATTTATTTCCCCCTTTTTATTGATTCACCATGAGATAGTTACAAAACTTTAATGTTTGAGCCTCGATCATACAATCATCAAACACCCATCCCTTCACCAGTGAACTTTTTCCACCACCAAAATCCCCAGTATCCCCCACCTCTTCCAATCCTTCCCCTGCCTGTGTGGCAGACAATGTCCCCCATACTCTCTCTCTCTACTTTGGTTACATTCGATATTTCGACACTACCACCACTCAAACCTGCCGAAAAGGCAATGTTAGACAACTTGTTTTGTATTGCTTGCTATGGGTAGAATATAATGAATGTCCAGGAAATTCTGTGTCATTCTCTTCCAAGAGCTTAAGTTTATAGTCTCTGGGTGTTGGCCATTGATGAGATTACATGGCACTGGAGGGGGGCATATTTTGTGGGTGTGACTGCCAAGCTATTGGAAAACTGGGGACCTAAGGGGAGGAGGCCAGTCCCGATTCAAACGAACTTGGAGATCTCAGTCACAGGTTCCCACTAACCTCTGTGTGACCAGCCCTAACTGTGTCTTTTGATCTCTTTCAAGATTTATGGGTCTCTGAAATAAGGCCAATAAATGAGCTTATATAGTTGAACCAGAGGTGGTATGTGGGTGTGGCTCCCACATACCTAACTTTTGGCTGTTTAATTTATTGGTAAACTTGACCCAAGTTCTTGGGGTTTGGCCAAAGGCATAGCAGCAATTCTGGGGTATGTGAAAGTCTGATGGCACCATCAGGCTGCTGATGTAATCGCCCCGCAGGTACAGGTTGACCTGCTGGCGGCACCATACCTTCATAAGAAACTTTTTTTTTTTTTTAGAAAATCAACAAAGAATAAAGTTGAGCCCTGTATGTAAAACATAATACTCCAAGATATTCAGAAGATAATAACAGAAAACCTAGATGACCTTGGGAATGGGAATGGCTTTTCAGTGACAAAAATGACAAAATTATGATATTAGATTTTATTAAAATTAAAAATTTTTGCTGAGAAAAACAGTCAAGAGAATGAAAAGACAAGCAAAAGTCTAGGATAGGATATTTGAAAAGAACTTCTCATAATGAACTGTTATCCAAAATTTATAAAGTATATAAAAGTAAAATGAGTAGTAAAATATATAATAGCATTTTCTATATTACTATATTATTTTCATTGGTTTTCTTCCATTTTTATGACTTTTCTCACTTGTTGTTGTTTTTGTAAGTAGCACTTAATTTGCTTTAAGTTTGGTCAGGTAGTTCTTTATTCAGGTATCCTGATAGCTGCATGACTGATAGCATTGTGCGTATTTGGGGGTCATCATGATAAATCTTGAAGACAGAAAGGAAATGTATTTCATGGACTCTGGGGATGGAAAATTCCCTGAAAGCTATTTTCTATTGGGCATATTGGAGGTAGGACCAGAGTGCTATAACCCACAATTATAAATTAAGTTATTCTTTTTTTAAATTTTTTTATTTATTTTTTTGAGGGTACAGTTACAGATTTATACATTTTTGTGCTCATATTTCCCTCATATGAAGTTTGAGAACCCATCCCTTCACCAGTGCCCATTCTCCACCACAAATAAACCCAGCATCCCTCCCACCCTCCCCAATCCCATCTCCCCCCCATCCCACCCTGCCACTGTGGCAGGGTATTCCCTTTTGTTCTCTCTCTCTAATTAGGTATTGTGGTATGCAATAAAGGTGTTGAGTGGCCATTGTGCTCAGTCTCTAGTCTACATTCAGCATGCATCACCTTCCCCCGCATTGCCTCCAACCACATTTTACTTGGTGTTCCCTTCTCTATCTGAGTTGCCCTCTCCCCAGAATGAGGCCAGCTTCCAAGCCATGGAGTCAACCTCCTGGTACTTATTTCTACTATTCTATTTATTTCTACTATTCTTGGGTGTTAGTCTCCTATTCTGTTATTCTATATTCCACAGATGAGTGCAATCTCATAAGAAACTTCTTTTTTTTTTAATTTTATTTTTTTATTGAATCACCATGTGGAAAGTTACAAAAGTTTCAGGTTTAAGTCTCAGTTCATAAGAAACTTCTTGATGCTTCTGTTTTCAATCTCTTAAGCTTCTTTTGGAAAAGGTTTTTATGTGTGGCTCAACTTTTTGGAACTCTAGAGAATGTTCAGGGAAAGAGAGTATAAGATAAATAGTTGGGAAGTTAGGATCAAAAAGAAAGCATTTATTTATTTTTTTTAACAGTGGCATCACTCTAGTTTATTCATTTAAGTTCTTTTTTTTAAACTTTTTATTAAATCACCCTGTGGAAAGTTACAAAGTTCTCAGGTTTATCTCTCAGTTATATAATATTCAAACACCCATCCCTTCACCAGTGCCCATATTCCACCACCAAAAACCCCAGTATACGCCCCCGCCCCCGCCCCCACTCCCTACCCCCTACTGTATAACTAATGAATTTCACTTCATTTTCTCTTTACCTTGATTACATTCCATATTTCAACACACAACTCACTATAGTTGTTGGAGTTTCCACCCAAGAGAGACAGACCAACTACCAAGGAAGTATTTGATAATTAGTTTTCCATTGCTGGGAATGAAGAGATATGGAGCCCCACTGCTACAAGTACATAACTCTTCTTTTTTTTTTCCCTTTTTCCTTTTCCCTTTTTTTTTTTCCACCCTCATCCCCCATCCCTCACCTCATAGTATGGTGTACGCCACGCAGCAACGGCCGGCGTGGGGCTTTTGCTTAGTTCACAGTCCAGAGAGGTGGCTGCTACATTAATAACCTTCAATATTTCAGCAAAAACTTACTGTTATTATTTGGAGTTTCCCCCCCAAGTCAGACCTGTTCAAAGGGAATCGTTTCACATAGCTGACAATAATAGATGTTAAGTTTTGGATTTCTGCATAAAGTCCAGGGAAAATTCTACCAGAAACTGCATAGCCCAGTTCGCAGTCCCAGTGCATTGTTATTAGAAGCTGCGCTGGATGCCTGAAAGTGTTAAGTCTCTGGAATCAAAGTCTTTAGGCTCAGAGGGGCCGCTTCCCGCTCAGCAGCTCCGAATTTATCTGGCAAAAAGAAAGCATTTAATGTAAGTGGATCAACATGGAGGGTATCATGCTAAGTGAAATGAGTCAGAGAGAAAGACAGACATAGATTGACTGCACTCATTTGTGGAATATAACATAACAGAATGGAAGACTAACAGCCAAGGATAATAGAGATAAGGACCAGGAGGATCACTCCACAGCTTGGAAGCCGTCCTCACATGCTGGGGTAAAAGGCAGCTGGATAAAGAAAGGACCACTAAGTGGTTGGAGGGCTCACTCAGGATGGAAGATGCATGCTGAAAGTAGACTATGGACAAACATGATGGCCACTTACTACCTATATTGCAAACCATAGCACCCCAAAGGAGAGAGAGAATAAAAGGGAATGTTCCTGCCACAGAGTCGTGGGGGAGGGGATGGCAGGACTGGGAATATTGGTGGTGGAGAATAGGCACTCGTGGAGGGATGGGTACTTGATCATTCATTGCATGACTGAAACATAATCACGAAGGCTTGTAAGTCTGTAACTACAAACAGGTGATTCATTTAAAAAAATAATATTACAAAAGGGAATGCCCTTCTGCAGAGATAGGGTGCAGTGGTGGGGGTTGGGGTGGGGGTGGTGGCATGGATACTGGGAACATTAGTGGAGGAGAATGGGCACTGGTGGAGGGGTGTAAACGAAATGCAAACATAAAAGTTCATAAGTTTGTAACTGTACCTCATGGTGATTCACTAATAAAAGTTTTAAAAAAATAATATCACTGTATCACCGTCATCCTGTTGCTCATGACTTGCTCCAGCGGGCACCAGTAATGTCTCTATTGTGAGACTTGTTGCTACTGTTTTTGGCATATTGAATACACCACGGGTAGCTTGCCAGGCTTTGCCATGTGGGCAGCATACTCTCAGTAGCTTGATTTAAAAAATAACGATAAACAATAGGTAACTTTTCTATAAAAATATGTAAACATGTTCATATTTTTATAAAAAACCATGTTTTTATTTAATAAAAAACCATGTTCATATATCTATATCATATATAGATATATATTATATATAGAAAAAGAAAGCATCTAGAGAACTGGAAATGTTTAATCTAGAGAAAAGGAGAATGAGTAGAGACATATTTTTCCAGGCTACTGTCTAAAGATAAAGATTGTAAAGTGGTAGCACTATTATTAACTGCATAGGATGTCTTACACTAAGGTAAGACTGCTTATTGGAGTAGATATGGACCTTGGGATGTGGAAAGGGGAGCATCTGAGCAGGCACAGAGAGGTCTGAGAGCCGAGAATCCCCAAACATCCCTGTGTATCCATGCTGGACGGAGCAGCTGCACTGCATCATCAATCCTGCTGTGTCAGTTAGCTATTGCTGTGTAACAAATGACGCCAAAACCTCAGCATCAATCAAGGAGCATTTACCACTGTGACAGTATGAGAAATCTGGACTACGCTTTTATTTTTTTTTCTTTTTGGGTCACACCTGGCAATGCACAGGGGTTACTCCTGGCTCTGCACTCAAGAATCACTCCTGGCGGTGCTCAGGGGACCATATGGGATGCTGGGATTTGAACCCGGGTCGGTCGCGTGCAAGGCAAACGCCCTACCCGCTGTGCTATCGCTCCAGCCCTGGACTATGCATTTAGCAAGATTGTATCAACTGTAAGTGGCCTGGGTATGATAATGGAATTATGGTTAGGTAGGAGAACTGCCCTTAAAAAAAAACAAAACATAGATATGAGCCATTGGGGAATAAAATGTCACAATGCCCACAGATAACTCCAAATGCTTTAGCAAAATGGTCCATCAACAGTAAGTGGATATGGTTCGTTCCCGGGTTTCGGCACCAAAAAAAAAACAAAACAGTAAGTGGATAAATAATACGGTGCTTATTTTATCATGAAATACTATATAAGCAATACAAAGGAATGAACTCTGGATAAATCTCACAGAAACAATATTGAGGAGTTGACACATAAAAAAATACGCATGGGGCTGGAGTGATAGCACAGCGGGGAGGGCATTTGGCTTGCACGCGGCCAACCTGGGTTCGATTCCCAGCATCCCATATGATCCCCCAAACACTGCCAGGAGTAATTCCTGAGTGCAGAGCCAGGAGGAACCCCTGAGCATTGCCGGTGTGACCAAAAATCCAATATATATATACACAAAATATACATTTGTTTGCATAACACCCTGAAACTTAACTAAAGCAATCACTTTGTTATCTCTTATGAACTTATGGGTAAACTGGTGTTTACCCAGTTTTCTCAGAACCATTGAAATGACCCATGAACCAAAGCTCCTCTTGCTTATGTGACCACTCCTCATGACACTTCATCCATGTTGGGACCCAGCTTTGTGTCCTGGCAGCTCATTGGATTTTCATTTCTTCTGACTACTGCAAAATGTCTCTTACCACAGGAGAATTGAGAATACTTACTTCCTCTACCTCCCTTTGAAGCTGGGCCGTCAATATGGGACCTAAATCCACCAATCAAATGCATCCACAGAGTTCAAAGTTTAAAACTGAGTCATCGGAGGAAATGGGACCTGCATTCATTTCACGACAAAGGTGACAATAGAAGAAACTGGCTTTGAGAGAAGCAGTAGTGCAAAAGGAGAAGTTTCTAGAACAGAAGTGGCTTTGGATATTTTTCCAGCGGTGGTTTCTGTCAGACCCAGGTCCTAGCAACAGAGCAAACAGCAACAGTTGTGATGTGGTTTATCAGACCCTCTCTGGGGTGCGGGAATCGGACCTTTAGTAATGAGTCTCCCACCAGCTGTTCCAGTGTGTTCACCTGAAACCTTACTTCAGAGAGAAATTTTTATCAAGCTCATTAGTGAGGAAACCAGAAAAATAGAAAAGATTAGATACAAATCAAAGATGAATATAGAAAAAAATTGCTATCTTTGAGATGTTTAAAGTACTGCAGAGCAATAAAATCATAACCTTGGTGTTATCTTCTTTACCAGAGAAAAGGCAAAGGCATCAAAGCTTATCAGTTTTCTATAGATTAACCTCTAATAGTTCAGGGCCGACTGTGTTCCTTTTTGTTAAACTATAATCTCAACTACACTCAGGTTTCAACTAGACAGAAATATGAGGAAAGGTTCAAGATACTTAATCAACAAGCACAATTGTTCGTTATTTCTAATTTGGTTTTGGTTTTGGTTTCTGGGTTTTGTGCCTCAGAGGCTGGTACTCAGGGGCTACTCCCAGCTTGGTGCTACCCCCACCACCACCCACGGGTGATGCCAGGGATCAAACCTGGGCCTTCCACATGCAAAGCACGTGCACTAGCCTTTGACCTGACTCCACAGGTCTATTTTGAATTTTTTTTTTGCTTTTTTTGGGTCACACCCAGCAATGCTCAGGGGTTACTCCTGGCTCTGCACTCAGGAATTACTCCTGGCTGTGCTTGGGGGACCATATGGGATGCCGGGGATCGAACCCAGGTCGGTCGCATGCAAGGCAAACACTCTACCTGATGTGCTATCGCTCCGGCCCTATTTTGAATTTTTAAGCATTTCTTCAACATCTTTCCTATCTCTAACATATGAAATTGATCAAATAGAATTTCTTTTTCAGAAATATTCCAATTCATTAATTAATTTGATTTTTTTAGTTGGCATATTTTAGGATTAAGGCTCAAAGACTTCTTCGCTGCGGAGTTAAAAAAGCAAAAGCCTTATAATATTAACAATAGGGAGAGAAAGTTCATAGCCCATAAAGTCATAATTTTAATCACTTCTATCATGATCAGAATTACTTTTATTGCCATTCACCTGCTCACTTATTACAAGAACCCTCCCTCAACTGATCTCCTCAGAGTTTACAGGGCCTGCACTGGATGAAGTCCTATTTCCTCTGAAACACCCAAAGTTCACCCGTGATTCTGGCTTACCACCTGTCAGGTGAGGACTAATAAACTCTGAACCAGTGTGCTAATAGGGCTGTGCAGGTTTTGTTTCCACCCACAGACTAGACTCCCTTCTCTTTAACAAAGACTTGCTGTACCCAGTTAAATATTTCCCTTTAACTATGACATTTGTGGACACAATAACTTCCTGATGCTTGAAAGGTTACCCAACCATTCCTGGATTTAAAAATGTAAAGTGGACCCAAAGCCCACCACCACCACCACCACCATGTAAGGTCATCAACAGACCCTGCTCTGAGACTTATAATCAAATCTCTAAAGAGATCAACTAGGCACAAAAATTTCTCGGATACCTGGCCCCAGTGGAGACTGCCAGGGCGATCTCAGGAGGTGGTGGGGCCAGGTTCCCTCCCTGCCAAAGCCCACTCACACATCGACAGCTGTTGCCACTCCGTGATGGGACACCATTGCCTCACGACTGAGCTCCACAGAGACGCTAACCTGCTGAAAATTTCAGGTCCACAAGGTTTTTTCTGGCTGAAAACTCTGGACTTTCTCAAAGTTGGGGTGGTCAATCACCCCCCCCCACTCACCTCCCTATACTTCCGGGAGCTCCAAAAACCATATCCATATCCCACTGCCTCTGCCATGTAGGCTCACTGCCAGTTAAATATTCTGAATTTCCTCCAGCATATGACCGTGAACTCTACAACACTACTGTTTCAGTAGGTGCATGCCAGATTGGATGGGAATGTAATGTGGAAGTCAACAAAGTCAAACTAACAAAAACGTTAACACAAAGGCTTAACTAACATCTTTACAAACCCTTTGATAAGGCCTTAATGTTTCCATGGTGAGATACAAGAATTTTCACAAACTTTCTTTGACTGAAATATTTTTGATCATTCCATTAGCCATTCAATAGTAACCAGCACTTTAAAAAAGTATTGTGGGCTGCTAGGAGGGTAGACTGGACAGGTGGTTAGGAAAGTGGAGACACCGGGGGAGGGAAGGTCATACCAGTGGTAGGATTGGTGTTGGAGTACTGAATGTCTGTAGCAAATCAACATGAACAACTTTGTAAATCACACAGTTGAAATAAAGTGGGGGGGAGTAAAAGTAGCATTTTGATTTTCGCTGTGCAAATCTTGAATTATGAAAAAATTTGCTATTGCTCTTCCTGGAACAGAGTTATTAGCATATATTAATATTTGTACCTGGAAAAAACAATCAAGGAGATTGAATCTCTATTTCTCATTTGTCGTTTTTTTTGCACATTATATGTTTATTGAACCAGGTGGCCTCTTCTAATAGTATAGAATTAATTTTAAAGAGGCAATGCATACCAAATGCACCTGATCACTTTTATCCTCCATTTTAATAAGATTAAGCCTTTGGTGCAACCTAGTGGCCAAGGAGGTAGATACTACCTTGTGGGGGTAAAGTTGTCTCTAGACGGTAACAACAGTTTTAATGTTCTGAATTCAGAATCTGGTTTTAGGCAGGGGCAGCAGCAATAAAGAATTCTCAGAGGAAACCAGTCCCCTAATTACTATGACAGCACAGTTGACAGAGTGAGCGATAGTTTTTGCATGCCAGTAACCAAACTTACAACAAAATATTTTAGTAAAGAAGGTAATAGGACAGATATAAGATTTCATTCTCTCATAGACAAATGGATTTTATTTGTTTTAAAAAATTATTTAAGAACTTGACAATATAAAAACAAACAACTAAAAATCATCAGGATATTGCATGAGAATATTCTGTTAAGCAATCTCTGCTGGTTCACTGTAGCTTGGATGAAATGAAACAGGAGGCATTCACGTCCACCAACTGCCTCTGGTGCCATATAAGCTCATTAATAGTCATGATCCAGAGACTCACAGATGAATCTGAGGAAGAGAACCACAAGCCACAGAGATGCCTCCGGACCCCAAGGTCACCCTTAAGTTAACATGGTAACTCCAGCTTTATCACCCTATTTAAAATTTTAGTATTCCTGGAGCAACATCTCATGCTCTATGCCACAGATGTACATACAGTAGCACAGCACATTTGATGGGGTGTAAAGTAGAAGACAACTGATCTCAATCAAAAAATAATATATATGTGTGTGTTAGTACATAAGGCTCAGCCTATAACAATATGTTAGTAATCTCTTATACAAGGACTTAGTGTCTTCCAGGGTGAGATACAACGATATTCACACACCTGCCTCTAAGGAAGCTTTTTTGGATCATTGTTAGCAGGTTATTCATAACAAGCAATAAGAAATAAATTATTTAAGACCTGCCTTTGGTGGTGGTGGAAAAATTCAAAATAATGGTGTTGGGAAGGTGTAGTGGTGGTGGGATTGATGCTGGAATATTAAATGTAATAAATTATTGCGAACAACTTTATAAAAATTAAATTAAAAATAAATGAATAAGGGACTTACAAATAAATCTTGCAAGAGAGCCACAAGCTGCAGAGATGTCTCCAGACTCTGCGACAAGCAAACCTCATCTGGGACCATCAGAGGGGGCTGGGCGAGTCCCTCTACCTGCCTCAACAGAACCCTAGCGGCTAAAAACCTCCAAAACCCGATTGCCACCATGATGACAGCGGATCTCCACAGGCTCAGGACAAACCCCTCATACATGAAAATGAGCCAGTTGAAAACCTCAGGTATGCAGCTTTTTTGTGACTGAAATCTCCAGGCTCCCCTGGAGTTGGGAATGGGCATGACCCACCATTTCCCTGCATTCCCGCCTCCAGTGCCATATAACCTCATCCAGGGACTCACAGATAAATCTTGCAAGAGAGCCACTAAATAGAGATGCTTCAGGACCCCAAAGTCATTTCCAGTTGCATCACCCTATTTTAAATTTCAGAATCCCTAGAGTGCATAGCCGCATTTGCACGAGATGTTATACTCTACTCCACAGATGTACCAAGAGTAGCACACCACATTTGACGAGGTTAAAGTAGAAGGCAATAGATCTCAATCCAAAACTAAATGAATAAATATTAGCACACAGCTCAACCTGTAACAGCATGTTAGTAATCTCTTATACAAGGTCTTAATGGCTCTAGGGTGGGCTACAGCAATTATCACACATTTTCACACATCTTTCTCTAAGGAAACCTTTTTGGATCATTTTTGTTTGTTTGTTTGTTTGTTTGTTTTTGCTTTTTTGGGCCACACCCAGCAATGCTCAAGGGTTACTCCTGGCTTTGCACTCAGGAATTGCTCCTGGCAGTGCTTGGGGGACCATATGGGATGCCGGGGATTGAACCCGGGTCAGTCGCTTGCAAGGCAAATGCCCTACCCGCTGTGCTATCTCACCAGCCCCTTTTTGGGTCATTCTTAATGCATTATTCATAACAAGCCACACAAAATAAATTATTTAGAACCTGCTTTTGTGGAAGGCTTGGATGGTGTGGGATAATTCGAAATAATGGTGGTGAATAGGTGTTATGGTGGTGGGATTGGTGTTGGAATATTGAATGTAATAAATTAGTGTGAACTACTTTATAAAAATAAAATAAAATTGGGAGAATAAACAAATAAATAAAGTGGAGTTAACCTTATTAGTACCATACACTAATGTATATACCACATTGGATTTACCACTTTGATATTTGGAAAAATAAAGCATGTATGTATGTAGTATATTACATACTTTTTGGTAACTTTTCGTTGTCTCAGTGAATTATTTCTTTTACAGCTTCACCAGTAATCAAAACAAAAATCCAATTAAAAGTGGATAGAAGGTTTGAAGTGGACACACTGATACATTAAAATATATTAGTCATCACTTGTTATTAGGGTAATGCACACCAAAAGTCACAATAAGACACTAACGAACACCTGTGGGAATGCTACATCACTATGAAAAGTAACGTGTTGGTGAGAATGTGAAGAAAAAGGAACCATCCTACACAGCTGGTGGGAGTGATAATTGATGCAATCACCTTATGGAAAATGGTATGAAGCTTCCTCAAAAGCCTGAAAATAGAGCCATCACGTGACCCAGTAACCCACTCCTGGGTGTGTATCCAAGGACTATGAAAACGCTAGCATGAAAAATTATATTCAACTTCTAAAGAGGTATGATTTTGTCATTTTGTAACAAAATGGAAGGAATTCAAGGCAGTGATGCAAAGCTAAGTAATAAGAAGGCGGGTGGGAAACAAGTATCAGATGATCTCACCCATGTAAAATATAAAGAAATACAACTGAAGAATGGACAACAAAAAAAGTAAAACCAAACCAGCGGGCATTAGCAACAGAATTAAAGTTTTCTTGGAGGAAACAGAAGAAGGGGGTGAAAGGGAAAATGGTGGGTTTTGTTGGGTTTTTTAAAAAACTAAAAACAAAAATAACAATTATGCATGCAATCAAAAATCACTTGTTACTTCAATTTAAATTAGTACCAAACCATAAAGTCATTACAACTGAGATACAGAGCAATATAATCACAATTAATCTTTAAAGATTTAGAAGGTGAAATTTAAATTTTTTACAAAGGGAGCAAGTGGAATAAATGAAAATCAAACGGTTCTAAGCACTGAGTAAAATTCATCAGAAACAGTAAGTTAAAAAATAAAAGCATTAAAATATTTTAAATATATAGAAGCATCTCTTGTAACACTTTAATTAAATTAAATGTGCATGGTATTTTTTCCAGCCTCAAGAGCAGAGTTCTTTTTTCTTTTTTTATTGAATCACCATGTGGAAAATAACAATGCTTTCAGGATTAAGTCTCAGTTATACAATGCTGAAACAACCATCCCTTCACCAGTGCACATATTCCACCACCAAAAAAAACCCCAGTATACCTCCCATCCCTGCCTCCACCCCACCCCCACCTGTGTAACTGATAAATTTCACTTTACTTTCTCTTTACTTTGGTTACATTCAATATTTCAACAAAAAGCTCACTATTATTGTTAGGAGTTCCCCACAAGAGTCAGACCTGCTGTGAAATGAGCATAGCGGCCGCGCGGTTTTGGATTTCTGTATTTTAGCAACTAAGTCCAGGGAAATATCTTCCAGAAATTGGAATTGGATCATTGCAAGCTCATAACTCTCATCTGTGGTCCTCATAATATGGCAGTTGCCACGCCCTTCCCCCCCCGGCAAGGAAAAGGAGAGAGAGAGAGAGAGAGAGAGAGAGAGAGAGAGAGAGAAACCTTTCCCCTCCTGGGCAGGCATGGGGCCAAGGCTTAGTTCTCAGTCTGAAGACATTTTGCAAGGAGCTGCCAGTATCAAAAGTAGTTTAGCTGGCCTCTGGAATCATGCTTGTGCAGCTGCGGTGAGGCCGCACACATGCGACCTCCGGGATCACATCTCAGCGGAGCAAAATGTGCACGTTTAATTTAGAATTTATTCCCAAAAATTTAGACATTAAATGAATCTAATGATAGAGAACAAATCTTTTTGTAAGGCCTCCAATGTTTTACTCCCAACAAAATAGAAAGATAACCTAATTATGCTATTATTTAAATAATATCATATTATTGGATATCATTATTATCACTCACTTCACTTGTATCACTTGTTGTCCCATTGCTCATCGATTTGCTTGAGTGGGGGTCAGTAACATCTCCATTTGTCCCTGTCTCGTGCTAGTGTAGCCCAATCAGGAACACGAAGAGCATCAAACCATTCATTCAGAGTCTTGACAGAGAAGTCACACCATCTCGTAGGTGGGCGGCCAGGCGTTCTTTTGACGTCTTGTGGAATCCAGTTGGTAACAACTCTAATTCAGCAGTCGTCTCCAAATCACATTTAGTGTCTGGCCCATATGATTTTCGACAAATATATAATCATTATTATATCACTTGAAATAATCTTGGTGGTAGTTCACCACTATGTACCACTGTAGCACTGTCGGCCTTTTGTTCGTCGATTTGTTCAAGTGGCCACCAGTAATGTCTCTATTGTGAGATTTGTTGTTACTGTTTTTGGCATCTCGAATACGCCATGGGTAGCTTGCCAGGCTCTGCCATGCGGGTGGGATACTCTCGGTAGCTTGCCAGGCTCTCTGAGAGGGACGTAAGAATCGAACCCAGGTTGGCCACGTGCAAGGCAAATGCCCTACCCTCTGTGCTATTGCTCCAGTCCACACCACTGTGTAATTTAGAAAATATAATTTTGTAGAAATTCCAGCTGCTGGGGCCAGAGAGACAGTACAGCAGGTTGGACACTTGCCTTGCATGCAGCTGACCAGGATTAGATCCCAAGCCACCCAGAGAGATTCCTGAGTGTAAAGCCAGGGGTAAGTACTGAACACTGCTGGGTGTGGCCCCAAAACAACAACAACAACAAAAATTCCAACTGCTAAGAAAATTTGCTATAACTAATTTTTAATCTATTTATATGCACAAAGTTTCCAGTGCTAAACGTATATAAAAGGAAAATTCAAGATTAAAAAAAAGTGTAAAATTTTGTCTCATTTTCAAAATATTATCATCTACAGATAAATTAAAACCCATCTATCTCATTAAGATGGTCTTTATTGAGCCCCCCACCCCCTCACCCCCTACTTCTGGAAGCCCCCTCAGCCACGCCCACATCTCATAGCCACAGTCGTGTAAAGTCACCAGCCCAGCTTCCTAGATTCACAACAAATCTCTAAAAAGGATGCAAGCTAAGCTGCAAAAATTCACAGGCAGTCTGGGGCCCCCTCTGGAGTGGGGCATAACAAGTCACAGTCCTGCTGAAGCCCAGATGCACCCAAGCCCACAGCTGCTGCAGTCCTGCCCATCTCCACTGCTTCACAGCTAATCTCTGCAGAGATGCCAAACCGGCAAAAATTCCAGGTACACCAGTTTTCAGAGTGAAATCTCTGGGATCTTCTCTGGGGGGGTGGGGGGAGAGGGAGTCAGCCCTCCACTCCCCGTATTTCCAGAAGCCTTGGCAGTCACATCCACATCTCACAGCCACCACTATGTCAACCTATGGGCCAAGTCCTGCAGATCCTGGAGTTACGGGAGGGGGCAGCCACATACGTGGCCGCGGGACACCTCCAACTTCCATAGTGCTGACTGCCCAGAGTAGCACAGCAAACTAGATGGGAAACTAACGTAGCAGCCAACTATGTTCAATAAACAAAAACAATAACACAGAAGTCTCAACTAGAAAGAACAGCTTAGTAAACCCTCAAACAAGGACTTCATGACTCCATGGTGAGATATAACAATTTTCACAAATTTTCTTTTACTGATTTTTTTTGATAGTTCTGTGAGTCATTTAGTTGTAACAAGCAATTAAAATAAATCTTTTTGTGCCTGCTAAGGGGGCAGTGTTAAAGGTGGGTGAGAAATTGGGGACAATGGTAGAGAGAGGGTCACACTGGTGTTGGAATTGGTGTTGGAACATTGAATGCCCAGAACAAATGTATTATGAACAACTTTGTAAACCACCGTGTTTAGATAAAGTAGAAAAATGGTATTAGTTACCAACATAATTTGCCTTTCTTTCTGTTTTGTTGTTGTTGTTGTTGTTCTTGGGCTACACCTGGTGGTGTTCAGGGCATACTCCTGCATCTGTGCTCTGGGATCACTCCTAGTGGGACCAGATGCAGTACTAGGATTGAACCCAGGTTATTTATGTGCAAGGCAAATATCTTACCTGCTGTAGTCCAGGTAAGATGCTGTAAACAGGATCTCTCCAGTCCCATAATTTTGCATTTTATGATTGAAAATTATTTACAAAAATGTATAATAAAGGGGCTGGAGCAATAGCACAGCGGGGAGGGTGTTTGCCTTGTATGTGACCGACCCAGGTTCAATTCCCAGCACCCCATATGGCCCTTCAAGCACCTCCAGGATTAACCCTTGTGCATTGCCGGGTGTGACCCAAAAAGCAAAAAACAAAAACAAAAAAAATGTATAATAAATATATATTCTTTTGATCTATCATGTACAATTCTTCACTGCAATAAATCAAGCAATAGAAACATCTAACTCTCAGGGCTAGAAAGATAGTACAGGGGTTAAGGCATGCAAGCTCCAAGCCAGGAGAAGCCTACTGAGCCCTGCAGGTTGTGACCCAAACCTTCTCTCCCTCATACCCAGAAATAGAGAACAGGAACATTTAACTCCCAGCATTATTCCATACAAACTTTAGATTTAGGGACTTTGTTGCTGCAGAGAAACATGATGGTGATCAACCAAAAAAATTGTAAGTTAAATTAGGAAGCATCTGGGAAACAATTGAAATGAGTATAAAGCATGAAATTGGAAAAAAGGAACAATACAAAATATCTCAATGTGCATATCTCTCAAACAGAGTCATGGATGTATTCTTAACAGTTTCATTTTAAAAATATTAATACTGACCATAAGCTTAGATATAGGTAAGGATTTTGTTGTAACTTTCCAAAAAAATAGGGTAAGAACTTCTGCTTCCAAGAGATAGCGTAGATGTATTTTTTTTCTTACTCCTCTTGCTAAAATCCCGAACATATTATATAATGAACTTTGGAAGACTTTAAAAGGTAGAGAGAAAAAGACAGATTGATAAGACCTTCAGGGCCCAAGTAACCAAACTTGCCTTTCACATCTCAGCTTTAACGTTCAAGCCTGACAAGACAGAAAATATTAATGTTCTTTCTTTATTATTATTTCCGCCCTTGACACCCTTCCAAAGACCAGGGATCACACACACACACACACACACACACACACACACACACACACACACACACGTGTGCATTTTGCGGATGCATTCTGGCCACAGTGTTTGCTGGGGCCTTTGTGCTCACGTGGAACTGGCCAGGTTGCACCCCTGGCCGCTGTGCTTGCACACTCCAGATGTGGGTCTTCTGTGCCCCTGGTTGTTGTTGGTGGGTCAGCACCTGCAGGCTCCGTCTGCAGACCCCACTTAGCTCAGGCAGAAGCCCCAGAGACCAAACTGACCACCTCCTGGTTGCCAGACAGGCTCTCTTGAGAGGAAAAGACTCTGCCCACACCATAAACAGGCTAACACCAGCGAGCAGGAGCTGCCAAAGGCAACATGACGTAACCCAGAATGCATTCAGGATGTCCTTGAGATGTCCTAGTCTCTCTTGTGTCCTTGGTAACCCAGGAATGTAATCCAAATGTGCTCGTGTCCTTGAGGTGGTCAGACCCTGCTCTGCAAGATAGCATGCTTGGGAATTTCTGCTTTTGTACTCCCCCAAAGGCCGCCTGCAAACGCCCCACCCCCTGCCAGATATGCTATAAAATGGACGTTCTCCTTTGCTCAGGACCTAGTCTTTGCAGCAGGAGCGCAGCCGGGTCCGTAGGGGAAATAAACAGTGTCTCCCACTTCCCAGGGTGTGCTGCTTGGTTTCTCACTGGCTCTTGGTGGGAATTTCTGCAACACCTTGTGGTATTGACCCCATTACTCCAGACCACAGAAAACTTTCAGATAGCTGCTTGGCTCCAGACTAGCCCCACATGAATCTGACTTTCTTCTGAACAACCAAGGCCAGGGAACGAGACGCTCCCAACACATGCACTTGGGGTGGTGTGAGAAAGTGAACTAGAGCTAGAACATTCCTCCTTCCCTGTAGAAAAGGACCATTGGCCCCACAATGTAGCAGAGTCCCAGACACTCCCACCCATCACGGAGCCCCTCCTCCCACCCTCTGCAGTGGGGTCATGCAGTGCCTGGTGGAGGGCCAAGACGGTCACCACTCAGGAGCCGGAGCAATAGTACAGCGGGAAGGGTGTTTGCCTTGCACGTGGCCTACCCAGATTCTTTCCACATTATGGTCCCCTGAGCACCACCAGGAGTAATTCCTAAGTGCAGAGCCAGGAGTAACCCCTGAGTAGCTTCAGGTGTGGCCCCCAAAAAACAAGACTTCTGTCATCACTCAGAGCTGGTCAGGCAAACACTCAGCCCTCACCCACCTCCAGCCCCCAGCCTCAACATAGGTTCAGTTCTGCTTCCCTATGGATGTAGCAAAAAGCTTACCTAACCCCTCCATCTCTCACACCCCCCACACACACACATACACCACCACCACCACCACCACCACCAGCAGCCAGGATGGTTTTAGCAGACACTGAACGAGAGTCAGAATTCCGACCCCAGGAGCTCCTGGTCCGCATGTGCAGGGCCTCGAGAACGATCCCCAGCACTGTTTGCTGTTTGCCTCCCCACACCCTCCCCTTCCCATGCTCCAGCACAGCCATGGTGGCCACAAAGTGACCCACTACTGCTAGACCAAAGCAACACAGTTGCTGGGCCCAGGATCACCAGCAGGCCAGTGTCACAGGGGACCCTGAGCACTACTTGGGAGCCCCCCCACTGAGAAAATACCAGCTCCCACCCAACAATAATGAGGCTCCCTCTGAAATGTCAGTGGAGGCTAAATGGAACCTGGATTTCAACTTTCCTGGCAGTGAAGCAGTCCACCCTGTCGAGTGCTGTCAGAAGATGGACAGGCTCTTTGGTTTGGTTTTGGTTGGGGGCCACACCCAATGGTGTTCAGGGCTTACTCCTGACTCTGTGCTCAGGGATCACTCCTGGTGGGGGCTCAGGGAACCATATGGAGTGCCAGGGATAGACTCTGATTTAGGGCCACATGCAAAACAAGTGACTTATGCTCTGTACTAGCTCTCTGACCCCTACATTTTAAAAAACATGTTAGCCAAATGTGTAACAATTCGCAAAATAAAAAGTCAACATGCACATATTCCGTCCTTCCCTTGTATTCTCAAAATACATGAGGATGGGGCAGAAGCAATAGCACAGCAGGTAGGTTGTTTGCCTTGCACACGGCCAACCTGGGTTTGATTCCCAGCATCCCATATGATCCCCTGAACAAGGCCAGGGGAAATTCCTGAGTGCATGAGCCAGGAGTAACCCCTGTGCACAGCCAGGTGTGACCCAAAAAGCAAAAATAAATAAATCATAAAAAATACATGAGGACAAATGATCACCCATGACCAGGTTTGAATGAAATACAGAGTACAGGAACTCTTGGCGTTGCCTCTTCTCAGCCTGTGGATTCCCATCAACTAACTCCAAAACAAGGAAAGTGGCTCTCACACCCTCGGGAGCCCTTCCCAGATCTATCACTTGGATTTCAGGTACTTCCTATTTTACATTTGTCTTTCCTCTTACCTCCAACATGGTTTTCAAAAGTAAAATTCAAATTAAAAATCCATAATCTTTGTGTCTTCTCATTACTTTGCTGTGGTCTTCCAGGGTATAAGGGGAAAGGCCCTATTGGCCCCTAGAATAAAGACTCAGAGGAAATGGCCTTCACCTTGGCTCTCTCATGGAGGTCCCAGTGTTTCTCATCATATACCTGTGTGTGCACAGGAAATATCCCAACAGGATGCAGCCACACTGCATGGTTGTCTGCGGGAGCAGAATGAGACATGCAGAGGGGACCCCCTTCTCTCTTCTGTGTGATTTGAGCCTTTATTACAAAGAATGAATTCCAGCATTTCCTTTGGTTTTTTAAGAATGAATTGTGAATGGAAACAAAGATAAATTAATGGAACTCCTGCCAATTACGAAGCTTCTGTAAAGCAAAAGAAATCCCATGGGGGGCTGGAGCAATAAAACAGCGGGTAGGGCGTTTGCCTTGCACACGGCCGGCCGACCCGGGTTTGATTCCCAGCATCCCATATGGTCCCCTGAGCACCGCCAAGGGTAACTCCTGAGTGGAGAGCCAGGAGTAACCCCTGTGCATTGCAGTAACCCCTGTGCATTGCCGGGTGTGACCCAAAAAACAAAACAAAAAAAATCCCATGGACTGGTAGAAAGCATTTGGGGCTGGAGTAATAGCACAGCGGGTAGGGCGTTTGCCTTGCACGCAGCCGACCCGGGTTCGATTCCCAGCATCCTATATGGTCCCCTGAGCACCGCCAGGGGTTAATTCCTGAGTGCAGAGCCAGGAGTAACCCCTGTGCATCGCCGGGTGTGACCCAAAGAGCAAAAAAAAAAAGAAAGAAAGAAAGCATTTGCCCACCATTCATCTGACTAAGGGTTCATACCCAAGCTATTTAAATCACTTGTAAAACTTAACAACACAAAGCAAGGAACCCCATAAAAAATGGGGAAAAGAGATGAACAGACACTAACTTAGAGAATGGCCAATGGATAGATGAAACAACTGACCTGCATCACTTATCATGACGGAAATGCAAATCAAAACAAGGAGATATCATCTCACAGCAGTGAAAGTGTGCCAGAAACAAAACTAGGGTGCACGTACACAATGAAATACTATTCAGCTATAAGGAAAGACATAATTATGCAATTTGCAAGTATGTGGATGGAATTGGAGGAATAATGCTGAATTAATCATCCGGAGGGTGAGATATACAAAATGATCTCTCATATGTGGGATATAAAGAAACATAGGGTAATAACAAATGGTCAAAGATAACAGAACCTGGGAACTGGTTTACAAAACAGCTTACCAAGGAGAGGCATGTTGGGAGCGGGGCCTGAGACGATGGTGGATAGAAGCGGCCTCCGATGGAGGATGCGGTGTTAGAATATTGTATACATAAAACCCCATCATTAAGAGTATCATAAATCACTTTTTCAAATGAAATATTTTAGAAGAATATGTAAGTAAACGAATTTCCACTAGATGGCAGTAGAGAACCACAATCACAATCAATATTAACACTGAAAGAGGCCAAAGAACATTCAGGCAGCTACAAATATTTAACTTGTTTAGTGTACGGTTTAATGTATTTATAAATGCCAGGTAATACAACATCATGCTCTTTAGAACTTTTGTTGTTGTTGTTGGGTTTTGGTCCACATTCGGCAGTACTCGGGGTTTAGTCCTGGCTCTGAGCTCAGGGATCACTCCAGGCGAGACTCGGGTACCATATGGGGAGCCAGGGATCAAACCTAACTCGACCCGGTGGAAGGAAGCGCCCTACCCGCGGCGCTACCGCGACAGCCCTAAATCACGCTCCTGTAATGCTTTCCCTATTCTACGATCAGCTTTTCAGTAAACCGTCCTGAGATGTACCACTACTGAAACTAAACCAACGGGTCCGTTATGGTTAGGATGATTTATTATACATTCTGATAAAAAAAAAAACTCATGCTCCGGTTTCCTGGTGAGGTGAATTTGCAAAAATATCCGTGCATCCGCACACATTCCTCTCCCCCTCCCTGGATTGAGGGACGCCCGCGTATGCTAAAAGAGTGTCCACAAGTGCGCCCGCACTTGCCTAATCTGCACCCTGCTCTGTCCGCTGCGCACTTGTGACCCAGCTGTCTTGGCCGGGTTTTTTTGCCTCTTCCCTTCTGCTGGTCCCCCTTTTTTATGTGATTGACAAATGTGAAGCGCAGATCAGCTCAAGTGGGATATGCTACTTCTTTTCCCTAGAGGCCAGATTTGGTTTCTGACTACCACCTGTTTCGCCCTGCAGGGACCCTCTGAAACGGGAGACCAGATTCAGCCAGGGCAGCTGGGGCCACCGGGACCCTCCGATTAATTTCCCTTGGGACTCAGACCCTCCAGGCCTTGACAGCGGTCTAATCCCTGAGTGTGCTCCGTTAGATGCAGGTTCGTGACCCTTGCCTCTCCAGCCCCAGCCCTGCCTGGCTGAATTTTGCCCAGATTCTAACTAGGGCCAGTCCCCTCGGGCACAGGCCAGCCGGTCATCTTTGGAGTGGCCAGCAGGGTGCGGGTCCTTGGACCAATCGCAAACTAGGCTTGTTTCTCAACTCAAGAATCTCTGCCCCAAGGTCACCAAATTTTAATTGTGTGCTTATTTTGTCTTAATCCCTACAAATATATATATATATATATATATATATATATATATATATATTCTCATTTGCTGTCTATTTTCAAATGTGATTGACCCCATCACACCCACACTCTTTGCTTAATCCTTGAACTGCCGCCTTCTTCCTGATGAATTCCTTCCACTTTGGCCGAGTACCTTGATGCCAGACACTTCTTCTTTTATCCATCTAGTGATTTTAAAATGAGATTACAAAAGCATTTCCAACTCACAATCCTACAACTCCTGTGGATTGCCTGATTTTTTTTAACATATTCATGTATCATTTATACTCCCTTTTTAATAAAATGTCTATTTCATCTTTTGACCAGTTTTCTCTTGAAATAGAGTTACATTTTTGGTACATGATCTTATGTAAATTTTTATGTCATATAAACATATCTTTTTGGGGTTTTTTCCCTTTATGGTAAACTTTGATAAGAGTTTCTCCTTTTAATGTGAATGAATTTATTAACCTTTTATTATTATTTTTTTTTTATTTTATGCTTAGGGGACCCAGGGCCCACTCCCTGCAGTAATCAACCATCTGAGCCCAACAGGTGGATGCTAAGGGCCCAGGATCCAGTGCACCTCAGGCCCTGCAGAGAGAGGGACTACCAGGGGCTTCCTAGGCAGGGCTTGAGGGACTCCAGACTTCCCCCAGAGGGGTCCATAGGTACTAGGGACCAAATCAGGCATAGAAAGCATAAACCCCTGACCCTAGTGATGTCGTCTTGGTCTGTCTCATTTAACAGAGTTTTCCTTACTTTGAAGTCATACAGTTCTTCCTTTTATATTTTCATCTGAAAGTTTTCATATTTTGTTTACAGCAGTTTGATCCTTAGTATATATACAGTTTATTCTAATGTCTTTTGAATATATGTCCAGTTCTTCTAGCGTTATTTATTAATATTTCTTTTTACCCGCTGGTCTTTCGGGGGGTGGCGCCTGGCGGTGCTGTCAGAGCTCACTCTTGGCTCTTGGCTCAGGAGTCACTCCAGGCAACCCACTGTTCTTTGATGTCTATTCTTCACGCGCACAAGGGGATTAGTACTGTCCGTTCGTACTGTTCTCTTGGCCTAATTGTCTACACATCCTCTGTCGAGCATGTGGTCTTAACTACAGTGGCTTCATAATATCTGCTATAGACAAGGAAAACCTCCAACTTCCTTTTTGTCTTTGTGGCTTCTTGACTCTTCTTAACTTTGCATTGCTTCGTTTGGATAATTTTACTTCATTTCATTTCAGAATCAGTTTCGCTAAAGTCTGTGAAACAGCCTATAGAGATCACTCAGAGAATTACCTATATTGGGGTTGATTTTTTAAACATATTCATGTATCATTTATACTCCCTTTTTAATAAAATATATATTTAATTTTTGACCAGATTTTTCTTGAAATAGAGTTAGATTTTTGGTACATAATCTTATGTAGGGCTGGAGTGATAGCACAGCAGGTAGGGCATTTGCCCTGCACACGGCAGACCCGGGTTCGATTCCCAGCATCCCATACGGTCCCCTGAGCACTGCCAGGGGTGATTCCTGAGTGCAGAGCCAGGATAACCCCTGTGCATTGCCGGGTGTGACCCAAAAAGAAAAAAAATTACCTATAGATCATATCAGGGGGAACTGGTGTTTTTCTCTATTGAGATTTACTAACCTTTCCATTCACACAAGATTTCTTCAATGTCTTTAATTTTTTACAGGGACCTATCTGATGAGGCTCAGTGCTTGGAATCTGGGGGCTACATACTCCTTGAGAGCAGGCCTGGCCTGACTCTTCACTGGGAGTGGTCTGGGACCACCAGGACAACTAGAAATGTTGGAGCAAAGTGGGGGGAGGGGGACTTTATGAAGTGTCAGGGCCCAAATTTAGGGCCTCCAGCATGCAATGAATTTGCTTCACCTTCTGGATCTATCTCTCAGCCCACTTTCCATGTTTTTCATTTCCCCCCTTAATATCTTGCATGTTTTGGGGTCTGAGTCTTAGTATGGCAGGTAGAGAGCTTGCCTTGCATGAGGCCAACCAGGGTTCGATCCCCAGCATTCCATATGGCCCCCTGAAGCCCACCAAGAGTAATCCCTGAGTGCAGAGCCAAGACTAAGCCCTGAACACCACTAGATGCGACCCAAAAAACAAACCAAAGACTTTTCATGTTTTTAATTTTTTTTTCATTTATTTTATTTTTATAAAGTAGTTCACAATACTTGATTACATTTAATATTCAAATACCAATCCCACCACCATTATATCTTCCCACCACCATATTTTGGATGTTCCGCCCCTCATCCCCAACCCCTGTCCCAAAACAGAACCCAAATAATATATTTTTATTGTTTATTATGAATAAACCACTGAAAATAGTTCAAAAAACTTTCCTTAGAGGAGAGTGTGTGAAGATTGCTGTATTTCACCCAGGGGCCATTAAGCCCTTTGATAAGATTACTAACATGTAGTTAAGGGTTGAGCCTTATATGCATACAGATAGATAGATAGATAGATAGATAGATAGATAGATAGATAGATAGATAGACAGACAGATAGATAGATAGATAGATAGATAGATAGATAGATAGATAGATAGATAGATAGATAGATAGATGTAAAAATATATGTCCCTCTAAGATTGGTTGCCTTCTACTTTAAACCCCATGAAATGTGGCTCGCTACTCTTGGAGTACGAGTGGCGAGAGGCATGAGATGTGCAGGAACAGGTTCACTCGTGGGTGAGACTCAGCCCCACCATGTGGCGAGCAGCCATGATCAAGGCAGCAGTTGAGTTCTGGAGGCTTCCAGCTGCCAGGGCTGGGTCCCTTGGGGTGCGGAGGGACCTCACCCGCCCCCCTCCGAGGCACCCCGAATAAAAGTCTGGTGTGGGGTCTGGCGACAGATTTTTCATGTTTTTTAATTCTGATAATTTATTCCCAATTTCTAGAAGTTTACTAAGAAGTAGACCATTTTATTACATTTTCTACTTTTTTGTATTGATGGAGAAATTTAATCAATTTTGTGCTTATTTACCCCCATTACCTAGCTAAGCGTTCTTATTAATTCATATATCTTAAGGTTTTTGTGCTTTTCATGTAGATAATTCCGTCACCTATGAATAAGAAAAGCTTGCTTTCTTCTTTTCCTATTCTTCTCTTTGGCTGTTCTTAAAACTCCCCTATTCCCTATGTAATTCTACTATTCCATTTTCCATTTCACAGTATAAAATTTTACTTTCAAAAAGGACCTGCCTCTTTTCAGTTCAATGCCAATAATGGAATTTTAGTTCTTAGCCTTGAAATGCTGGTAACAAAATTCTCAGCAAGATAAGGGGGGAAAAAAAGAGTTCATTCCCACCCCCAATGCTAGGGAGAACAATGAAAGCATTTTCCAACATAAAACTGTCTTTGTAAACGGAATTTCTAACAAGGATAATTTGTCCAATCCCTCGTCTTCAGACCTTGGATCGGACCTGATAAAATGACCCTTCGCCTATAAAGCATTTGCAATCTTCACCACTCGTGTATCTTAATAATAAGAGCTCTCTGAGAATGTTGCTAACAGCACACACACAAAAAATTACTTATGAAGTTTGTTTTTTTTCTGTCAACCCAGGAAAAAAAAAAAGATTGGCATTTTCTTCCACATACACACAAAATAAAATGGCTTTACTGGACTTTTTCTCTAACAGTGTGGGAGACTATTCAATGACTAAACCGAGCAGAGAGGGATTAGGAGGATGATTCCATGCTGAGTCTAAGCAGAATACATGATTTGAAAGAAATTTTTATTTAAAAAAAAAATCAAATAAGTGGAATTCATTTGGGCCTGCCAGCTATGTTATCTTTTCTTAACCAGCTCCAAACTCTCTCTCTTCTCTCTCCTCTCTGTCTCTCTCTGTGTCTCTCTCATCTCTGTTTCTCTGCCTCTGTCTCTGTCTGTTTCTCTCTCTCTTTGTCTCTCTGTCTCTGCCTCTATGTTTCTCTGTCTCTCTGTCTCTGCCTCTCTGTCTCTCTGTCTGTCTCTTTCTCCCTCTACCTCTGTGTGTGTGTGTGTGTGTGTGGCCATAGCTGTTAAGGCTCACTCTGGCCCTACCCTGAGGTGCTTTCCTTAGGTCCTCAGAGGACGGAATTCAGAGCCTCACACACATATGCCCTTCCACTTGAAATATTTTCCTGGGCCCAAAAACTGTAATTTCTGTTTTCTTGTTGATTTGTTTTGGAGTCACACCTGGCAATATTCAGTTCTTACCCCTGGCTCTGAGTTCAGGGCACTCAGATGCAATGCCAGAAATCAAAATCGGGTCAGCCCTATGCAAGGCTAAGCCGCCTTTAATCCCTGTACTGTCTCCCTGACCCCAAAAACTTTAGTGTTAAGGCACAAATTTTACTGAAAATACAGATCTATGAGAAATATCTACTGTTTTTTTTCTAATTGTTTTATTGAAAGATTTTTGCAGAGTCACTGGAGGGGTGTGTCCAGGTGAAGGCTGATCTTGAGTGTGTTGGCAGTTGAATTAGAGCAAACCTGTGTAACTCAAACTCGCTTGGAGAGGTTGTTAAAATGCAGATTCCTGGGCCTGGGCCTGCATTTCTCACTTATTAGATCTCTTCTAGGATCCGAGAACAGGCACTGTTGTTTTTGATTGGTTTGTTTGTTTGTTAGGGGCCCACACCCAGCAGTGCTCAGGACTTACTCCCGGCTCTTCACCCAGGGATCACTCCTGACGGGCCTCAGGAGACCGTATGGGGGTCTGGGGATCAATGCTGGGTTGGCTGCATGCAAGGCACGCGCCCTATACGCTGATCTAACTCTCAGGCCCCAGAATTGGCATTTTAAGCACCTTTTCAGGTGATGTTGCAGCTGCTGATCACGCTTTGAGAAGTCCTGGAATAGCAGAACCATTGCAACTCCCGTTTCAGTCAGTCTGGAATTGATGCGTTTCTTCACACGTGTTTCTCTTTGTAGCCTGATCAAGCTGCACTTTTCTCTGATTTGGGTGAATGATTCTTTGGAATAAATGAGTCTGAAGATGTAGAGTAGCCCCCATTCCGCGCGTGGACTGCACACTACACAGGTTCCGACCCAGAGCACCCTTGGAAATTGCTTCCTCTCAGCTTCCACCCAAGACGAAGCTTTTTGAAGGAACCATGGGAACTCTGTGTGTTTTTCTCTTCTAGATGCATGTATTTTCTCTTTTCTTTCATCTAGAAGGGAAATGTCACTGTTTAGTCTTCAACTCTACCAATTAGTTAACAAAAAAAAAAAATTTTTTTTGTTTGCTTTGTTTGAGGAAGTTCCTCCCAAGCAGTGCTCAGAGGTCCCTGGCAAAACTCAAACAACAGTTCCGTGCTGGGGCCAGAAGATTTGGTGCTGCTCAGGCCCTGGGCTCCCTGCAGTGCTGGGGAGGGAGACCCCTCCAGGGTTATGCCTGCAATACTACTTCTAGGGACAAGCAAACAGTGCCGGGGATTGAACCTGGTTTGGTGGCCTGCTAAGCATATGCCTCAACCCTAGACCATTTCTCCAGGCCTGGGCAGAATTTCTCATCTTTCCTTTCCTTTGAGATTTATTTTCCCTGTGTAAGATCCCATGTGAATGTTGTGTTTAGGATTCCTGTGGCTTATATTTATGGGTGGAATTGACTTATAATTTTCCCTTTGGGGGCAGTTGAGGGGGTGTTTGTGTCTTTGTCAAGTTTTTAGATAAAAGTTAAACTAGCCTTTAGAAAGGAGTAGCAGGTGGGGCGGGAAAGATAGTACAGCAGGGAGGGCATTTGCCTTGCACACAGACAACCTGGTTCAATCCTCCTACCACATATAGTCCCCCAAGCCGTGCCAGGAGTGATACCTGGGCTCAGAGCCAGGGGGGTAAGCCCAAAACTCAATTCTTTTTTCTTTAAATCAAATAAAAGAAATAGCAAATAGTTACTTGGTTTGGTTTGGTTTGGTTTGGTTTAGTTTTGGGATTACACTCAGCAGTGCTCAACGATTACTCCTGGGTAAGACCCAGGTGGTGCTGAGGCAGGGGAGTGGCGGGGAGAACATATACAGCGCCAGGGATGGAATATGCTAATTTGCATGCAAGTGCAAACTAGCCAAGTGCAAACTAACATCGTAACAACTGCACTAGCTCTTGTACTGTTTTTATTTGACAAGAGCTTCTGTAGAATTGGAATTACTTAGTGTTTGGTGCAACTTGCTAGTGCCGGAATCAGGGCTCCTGCTTTCTTTGTGGGAAGAGAGCAATCAGCTTTGCCTGAGGTACTTATTACAGTGCAGGATACAATAGCACTGAAGAGTGATGAGTTGATCACGGTGTGGTCGCCCACCCTCAGCTACTTTCAGAAAAAGCAAAGCCCCTTTCATCACAGACATCGTTTTTGGAAGGTCGGTCACTGTTTGGCCCTGGACTCCTTTCCTTAGAGTGGATGGGAGGGACTCAGAGGGAGAGGGGGAAATGTCTCTAGGTTACTTTGGGAGCAAGGACACTGGAACTTCAGATAAAAGAATATTAAGAAGAAAAGTTATGGGGGGGGGTTGGGAGATAATACAGCAAGTAAGGCTCTTGCCTTGTATGCAGGCTGCCTGGATTCCATCCTCAACATCCCATATGCCCCCCTAAGCCTCACCTGGTGTGTTTCCTGAGCACAGAGCCAGTAGTAAGCCCTGAGCATTTCCAATTGTGCCCTCCCCCCAAAAAAAGAAAAAGAAAGTTATGTATATGTGTGCATACATAATATACATATATATACATACTAACATAAAAATACATCTATATACCTGCTGTGCACACAAATAGACTCAACTGAAGCAATTATTTGATGAAATAGCAGTTATATCCACTCTAGCGAAGGCTGGCATTTTCTATTCTATTTCATGCAAACGATGTGCATTATAAGTTCATATTTATATACATTTACATTAGACTATATATGTGTATATATATGTGTGTGTGTGTGTGTGTGTGTGTGTGTATAGTGGCCACACCCAGCAGTACTCAGGGCTTACTAACTTACTTACTGAGTACTTACTACTGACATCACTTGGGAGGTGGGGGAGGGCTGGATGATGATGGAACCTGGTCGCCCACTGCATGCAAGGCAAGTATCTTAACCTGCTGTACTTTCCCTTCGGTCCCAGGCTATATACTTACTGTTTAATATTATGTACATTTGATTATACGAATATACAACGATAGAATAGTACATAAGTCTATACAAGCGTCCAGGGTAGTGGACGAGGTCCGGGAATGGACTAAGACCGCGACAGTGCTGGGGATCCCAAGCCCCATTTTCCCACAGCCCCGCTTCCCGCCCTGGCGGCTTCCTCTGTCCGGGAGCGGTTGACGGGCTTCCCCAGAGGCCCATAGAAAAGGGTCCAGGGTGCGTCAAGGTGCACATTTGCCAGCAGAAGAGGATTTGCACTCTGGGTGGCATTTGCCCGAGACCGTGCAGACCGCCGGGCCCGCGCCTGCATCCAGCGACTCCATCCCTGCTTAGGCCCCTCCCGTCGCCCCCACCCCCAACCTCGGTCCCCCGAAGTGACTGAGCGCCCGCCACTGCCGCAGCTCCGGGTGCCCCGACGCGTCCTTAATTTCCCAGTCGCTGCGCGCGGGTGGACGGGCCGGACCTGGGGGGCTCTGGCGTGGGAGCGGGCGAGCCGGGGGTGGGATGGGGGACGCTACTCTCGGCGGGTCCAGAACCGCTCGGAGCAACCCCAGGAGGACCCGGTCCATCCAGGGAGGGACGCGGCCCGGCCTGTCCCCGCTCTGCGGACCGCACGCGCCGACTCCGGACCCGCTTCTCCCCGCAGCGCCCAGGCGGCCGCGGGCGTGGGCAGGTGGGTCGGGCTCAGAGAGGCCGAACTACAGGGGTCCCGCCTGCGTTCGGGTCGCCACGGGGCCCGACACGCACGAGAGGGATGCCCGGGAACTCTCGCACGGCCCCAAAGATTCCATGACTCAGAGGAAGAAAACCAGGAGCCAGGCTTGACCAAGAACAAACATAGCGTGGACACACAGTCCAGCGGGTGGGGCTCCTGCACGGCTGACCCGGGTCCGAGCCTGTTTCCAGCGCAGCTCGGACGGTCCCGCGCACAGAGCCAGGGTGGGACCCTCCTGGGGCACAGAGGAGCAGCCCCAAAACAGAACCCCAAGCATTTCAGCAACCCCAGATGAGCACTTAGGTGCGTGACAAATGCCATGCAGGAGCTAGCCAGAAGGATGCCCGCCTCACAGGCTCACAGCAAATGCGGAGTCACAGAAACTTGGTGCCCCCTTCCTTCTACGCCCCCCCCACACACACACACCTGACCTAGGGTTCAGTGAGCGAAGCCTGGCCCTGCTGCCGGGCAGACCGCGTGGCAGAGGCTGGCAGAGGCGAGCACTGCGCCCCTGGGCACCTCCTGGGCACTGCCCTTTCCGGACTGTCCCAGCCACTCCCTGTACTTACTGCGAGGCCACGGGCACACGACCCCGTTTTCATCCGTTCCTGCTCCAGCTTCCACCCCAGCCTCAGTTGTCCCCCACGCGGGTCATTTCCTCTTCACGCGAAGAAGACCCTCTTCTTCAGGCAAATTAGAGGGAGGAGGTTGGGTTGGAATTCGTTCTTTGCTCTAGGAACATCATGCTGAAAATTATAGAACAACCGACTAGACTGGAAGGAACTTCGAGGTGGGTCGTTGGAGGTGTGGGGCGACCCCAGAGTGCCCCGATGTGATGTAATGTGTTTCCTTCCTCCACTCGCAAGGGCTTCCTGGCCCAGGGCTGTAAGAAGTGTCTTTCCCTTCGTGTCTGCCCAACCCCAGCGGACCCTCTACTCCGCCTGTTTAACCCATTTTCCTGTTGTAAAAGGGAGAGGAGCTCAGAGGTTTCCCCTCCACCCCTCCTAAAGGAAAAGACGTGAAATAAATACTGTGTGTCTCCTCCTACAGGTGGAGGTTGACCTCAAATTCTCAGTGTGGATTCAAGTGCTTTTAGAGAATATCAGTTCGGGCACTCTGCATACATACACTTAAAGAAAACTACACATCACTTTGTACTTTTGTTTCAGTTGGGGACGACACCCAGTGGTACTCAATGCTCAGGAGTCACTCGGATGACTCCTGGAGTACGTGCCAAGTGGGGGATGTGAACCTGGGCCTCCCCCATGCAACATATGTGCTCAGTTCTTTGGGGTCTCACCCTGTCCTGGTGCCCCCCCAAACTTTTTTTTGTTTTGGGGCCACACCCTGCTGTGCTCAGGGGGATTCCCAGGAATGACATCTGGTAGTGCTCTGGGCACCCTATGTGGTGACCCGGATCAAATCGAGGTCAGCCACACACACAAGGCAGCACCTTAACCCTCTGTTCTCTCTCCGGCCTTCTCATTATTTATTTTCAAACACACTAGCAACCTCTTAATACTTGGACATTTTATATTTCATCTTCTTTTTTTTTCCTCTTTGAATCCACTCCCCTTATAGAATTATTTTTCTCAACTCTGCCTACATCCTAATGTGATGTATTTTTATTCTTGGAAATTCTTTTCTGATTCACCTGTTGCTTTTTTAAAACAAGATATGTAGGGCACGTTCTTAAAATGAATATTTCATTTCTTAGTGTAACTGCTTTAAAAGTTACACGGGGTGGGTCAGAGTGATGGCACACATGACTGCGTCTTTGCTTTGTGTGCAGGAGACCTGGGTTTGATTCTCGGCACTACATGGTCCTCCAAGTACCACAGAGAGTGACTCATGAGCACTGTGTGAGGTTTAGCTTCTGAACACTGCCAGGAGTGACCTCCAAAAAGTCATATGAGGTCAGGGTCAAAGACATAGCTCAGTGGCAGAGTGCGTGCTCTGGAGATATGAGGCTCTGTGGCATAAAAAAAATAATTAAACCCAGATAGAGAAGTATAATTGTACAACTATTAGAGATATATTTGATCAAAATACAAATATATGTAAATGAATATATAACTTTTGAAGTATAAAATAAAAGTGCAAAATACAGTTTGAAAATAATAAAATAAAATTTAACTGGAACTGCATCTCTGTAACTGAAATGGATTGGGTCTTTACTTTCCCAACTTCATTATAAATGTTATTTATTGTTATCATGAAGCTAGAGTCTATGTTATCTCTATTCATTCCTTTAAACTCTGTAGCCATATTTACCTAGATGATAGTAAAAAATATTTAACTTTCACGTAAAAGAAGCTAAAGAACCTTGTTCTTATAAGTATGATAATAATGTGCAAGTGGACAAAAATGTTATATTATTATAGCAACTTCACCCAGTTTTCAAAATTTCTTTCTCCATTATAAGTGAAACATAACAGTGAACTACTGTTAAATACTACTTTAAAATATTCTGCAGCTCAATTGTAGAGCTCTTCTACTTTGTTGAATTATAGACTACCTAATTTGCAAAACGATTTTTACCCATAATTAGATTCTTTCATTTTCTCAGTTCTTAAAAGTATACCAGAACAGCTTTACAGGATATTATGAAATACCTGTTAATCTTTCACATACAGGCACCAAACTTGTGAAACTCAAGTTACATGAAACGGGTTTAAAACAAATAAACAAACAAACAAAAAAAGCCACAAAAGTTGATGCTTAAAATTAAATGGTTCTGAATAAAGACTTTCCCCCATTTTGTATGTCACCTGGAAATGCTTTTTAAAAGTTCAATATAGAAAGAGAACTTTTAATTTGTGCTTGTGATTTCATTTTACTGTAGAAAATGATTAATTTTGTAATCATGCATTGACAGATGTAGAACTGTCTGTCACCAACCAAGAGGGAGATATTAATCCAAAATAAATGAAACTAGATTTCTAAAGTTTAGGGCATTACACCCAAGACTGCATTTGGGAACATTATGTTTTGCATTCATACATAAGTGGATTTCTGTACACAGTTTAATCTACTTAGCAGAAATCAACAGAAAAAAAGGGAAAGTATTAAACTATCAATAAAGTGTAGTTTTATAGAAATCATATTACTAATTACTATGTGCATTTTTTGTACCAGAATCCACAAAATAATTTGTATCAGTTTAATCTGAACCTACTGGGTATATGACTAAAATAAATAAAAGAGCAAGGCTTGATCCAGACTTGATCAAGTCTTGATCCAGACACTCACAAATATATTTCAGAAGAGAGCCACAATCTGGAGAAATTCCTCCAAACCCCATGCCAAGCTGAACCTCATATCCAGGGCACTCTGGAGGGGGCCAGGTGAGTCCCACCACCTGTCCTAACAGAGCCCCAGCAGCCAAAAACCTTCAGATCCCATCGCCATCATGCTCACAGCCAATCTCCACAGGCTCAGACAAGCCTCATCCATGAATGAATCTGTTGAAAACTCAGGTATGAGGGTTTTGTAATGGAAATCGCCAGGCTCTCAAGGAGTCCAGGATGGGTGACCTCCCCCCATCTCCCTGTTCCTCTGAGAGCCTGGAAATCATGCCAATGAACTGCCTCTGATGCCATATAAGCTCATTAACCAGCCATGATCCAGAAACTCACAGGTAAGTCTGGGAAGAGAGTCACAAGCTGCAAAGATGTCTCCTGATGAGAAAGATACCATCCAGTTAAAATTTAACTCCTGCAGTATCACCCTATTTTAAATTTTAGAATTCTTGGACGGACATTTCATACTGTACACCACTGATGTACCAGGAATAGCACACCACACACCACATTTAATGGAGTGTAAAATAGAAGGCAACCAATATGATCCTAGAACATATATATGTGTGTGTGCACATTTTTGTGGGTGTAATATAATATATATATATATATATAGTAACACACAAAGGCTCGACCTGTAACAACATGTTGATAATCTCTTATACAAGGGTTTAGTGACTCGAGGGTGAGATACAACAATCTTCACACACTTCCTCTAAGGAAACATTTTTGAATTATTTTTTGCAGATTATTTATAACATGCAATACAAAATAAATTATTTAGGACCTGATTTGGGGTCAGGCTTGGATGGTGGTGGTAAAACTCAAAATAATGGTGGTGGGAAGGTGAAATGGTAGTGGGATTGGTGTTGAAATATTGAAAGTAATAAATTATTGTGAACAATTTTTTAAAAAACAGAATGAAATTTAGTTAGTTAGTTAGTTAGTTAGTTAGTTAGTTAGTTAGTTTTGCTTTTTGGGTCACACCCAGCAATGCACAGGGCTAATTCCTGGCTCTGCACTCAGGAATTATTCCTGGCGGTGCTCAGGGGACCATATGGGATGCTGGGAATCGAACTTGGGTCGGCCACGTGCAAGGCAAATGCCCTACCAGCTATGCTATCTCTCCAGCCCCTGAAATTTAAAAAACAAAATAAAAGAGCAAGGAAGTAGCAAATAGAAAGATTACTGAAGCACAAATAGAAAGATGTACTGGGCTGTCTCTCAGCAGACTGACATGCTCTGCAGGTGGAGGCCTTGGTCCGATCCTCTGCACAGCATGGTCCCCTCAGCAGCACCAAGAGAGACACCCCAGTACTGAGCCCCTGAACACTGCCACCTATGATTCCCCGAAACAAACAAAGATAGGGGGTATGGGAAGAAAAATATATTTATAGAATCCTGTAACATTTGGTTAAAAATAGTGAAAGTATTTTCCTATGAGTCTGAATAAGTTCCAGAAAACATTAAATAAAGTCTCCAGTGTTAATTTATTGCAAAATGGGATGTTGATTTATTTATTGCAAAATGGGATGTCAGAATAAATATGGAGACATTGTCTTCACTTCTTTGAAATTCTCCAAAATTCACAAGTGAAATACAGTTGAGAGAACTGAGTGAGTAGGACTTGGTTAGTACTGTTTAGTGCTTGTAGCAAGTTGGTATTTCTTTGGTGATTTTTATAAATGATTTTTCTATAAATTGAGAATATCCCCAGACTCAGGGAGATAATCAGAACTGAAAGATTGCAAGGAGTTTATTACCTGAATTAAATGTAAAAAATTACTTCCCTCAGTATTTTTCACCAATGCTAAAAAAAAATTCATAACAATTATCATGGTCATCATCAGTATTATTCCTTCTCCACTCCAGAAATACTTGAATTCACAATATTTTAATCAAGGACCTAATTCCCTCATTTCTTTTGCCACATGCCACCCTTAACACAAGCTTCCTTGACCTTGGGGACCATTCTGTGCATTGTAGGCTTTTAGCACCACTCCCTCCCTCTACCCAGTATATGCCAATAGCATCGTTCCCAATTGTTGACCTTGGTGTAACTCAAGTATCTCAAGGTAATGCCAAAAATATCCTGGAGATGGGGAGAGATGGGGAACAAAATGGTTGAGGGTAGCAGACTTTTAAAATTATATACACATAAGGCAAATTGGACACAAACTTATGACTAGAAGTGTGTTCAGGGACTGGAGAGATAGTTCAGTGGGTAGGGTGCTTTCCTGGCACACAGCCAACCCAGATTCGATCCCTGTTGCCCACATTTGATCTCCTGAGTCCCACCAGAATAAGCCCTGAGCACAACCAGGTATGGCCCAAAAGAATCGTGTCTTCCGTGACTCTGATTTTAAACTCTCCTATTGTTTGGTACCCAGAAATATTTTATTTCCAGGTCAAAACACCATTATTTGATTAACTAACTGGTATATATTTCTTTTGTAAAGTGGAAGAAAGGATAATAGTGAAAGGGAAGGTGGGGAGAGAATACTGTAAATCAGAAGCAAGTAATCTTTTTCAAAGTGACTTAAAACAATAAGCATCTGATTAAGCATATCACTTTTTAAAATGTGCACCCATGGTTTGGGTGGGTTAGAGTCCCTTAAGGGTTGGAGCGATAGCACAGTGGTAGGGCGTTCGCCTTTCACGTGGCCGACCCGTGTTAGATTCCTCTGCCCCTCTCGGAGAGCCCGGCAAGCTACCGAGAGTATCGAGCCTGAGAGGCAGAGCCTGGCAAGCTACCCGTGGCATATTGGATATGCCAAAAACAGTAACAATAAGCCTCACAATGAGAGACGTTACTGGTGCCCGCTCAAACAAATCGATGAGCAATGGGATGACAGTGACAGTGACAGAGTCCCTTAAAACTTTGGGGCTGGAGTGATAGCATGGCGGGTAGGGCGTTTGCCTTGCACGCGGCCGACCCGGGTTCAAATCCCAGCATCCCACATGGTCCCCTGAGCACCGCCAGGGGTGATTCCTGAGTGCATGAGCCAGGAGTGACCCCTGTGCATTGCTGGGTGTGACCCAAAAAGCAAAAAAAAAAAAACAAAAACAAAAAAACTTTGAGATAGTACAGCAGGGAAAACTTTTCCTTGCATGCAATCAGTTTACACCTCACACAGTAGGTCTTCCAGCACCGCCAGAAGTCATCCCTGAGCACAGAGCTGAGGAGAAGTCCTGAGCACCCCCTAGGGATGCCCCCTCAAACTTATCTGCCTACTACCTTGGGAAGTTTTCTGAAACTCCTAGAAACACAAGAATTCCAGTCTGAGGATCCACTCTCGAGAACTGTAGCAAACTCGGGTGCAAACACAAGGCCATGGGGGATAAAGCAGACCCAGTAACTTTGAAGTGCCAGGCAGGAACCTCTGATTTTTTTTCTTGAAAGTAAACAAAGTATCAATTCTCATAAAGGGAGAACTGAACCACAAAATTTAGTTGTGGGGGGATGGAAGGGAGGGGAGCTGGGGTCCTTGGGGGAGGTAGAAGGGTACACTGGTGATGGATGAGGTATTGAGATTATGTGCATGGAAACCATTATTAACAGTTTTGCAAACCAAAATTTAAAATTAAATTAAATTCTTTAAAAAGTATTAGTTCTCTGAAGTTAGACCTGCTCAGTATCCTGAACACTTAGGGAGGTTTTCAGGGACTTTTCACGCCCCAGTTGTTTGGTACACAGTGTCCGGCTCACTCAGATCACAACAATAGTGAGATGTAAAAGCATTTTCGTTTTTAGAGTCTCAAGGTTTTTTTCTATTTTGTCTTTATAGTTCGATAAAGATTATACTGGCTGCTTGGATTCACATAGAAAATATATATTAGTTATTAGCCTGAGTTAAATACTTATCAATATCTTCAGCAGAAGGTGACACTGTGACAGTTAGAAATGCAAATGCCTTTTCCCGTTACTGTCTATGCAATTGTCTGCCCAGAGGACCAGAGGGTAGTACAGGGGTAAGGGCTCATGCCTTACACGCACCACATAAATTCTTGCAGTCCATCTCCTTCCCTCACCACTACCGAGCATCACTGGATATATTTGCTTTTGTTTTTAGGGGGCCACACCCAGAAGTGCTCAGGGCTTATTCCTGGCTCTACGCTCAGGGATCACTCTTGACAGTGCCCAAGGTACCATATAGGGTATCAGGGATTGTACTCAGGTCAGTCACATGCAAAGCAAGTGTCCGACCCCCTGTACTATTGCTCCAGCCCTATCATCAGGTATGATCTGAAATCTCTTGAGCACAATCGTGGTAGTCTTGGTGGTCCCTAGTGCCCTGGGACCCTCACATTGACTCGCTCACCAGTTGGCTGAGAATCACTTAGAATGGCCCTGGATTCTCTGAGCACCATGTGGGAGCCCCCTTCCCTATTACTATTTGCAGCTGCACAACACTTCATACCACACACCCTACCCATACCCCCAAGAGTACCGCACCACATTTGAGTGAGTTCAAAGTAGAGGCAACCAATCTTAGAGGGAAACAAAATTTTTACAGATATATATAAATATATAAAAGCACACGAACCTCAATTTCTACCAACATGTTAGTGATCTCTTATAGAAGGGCTTAATGGCCCCTGGATGGAATACAACAATCCTCACCCTCTTTCCTCTAAGGAAACTGTTTTTGTAGCATTTTCAGCAGTTTTTCATAACAAACAATACAAAATATGTTATTACAGTGTTGCTCCATTGGCAATTGTGACTCCATCCTTATGCACTTTCCAAAGATATTTCACTCATGTAATAGAAGATTCTTTTATCGCTGTCAACACTTAAGAAATTTCAAGCATTTGGAGAAGTGTGGACAAAAAAAATAAATAAGTATGAGAAATAAATGTGTTCATCCGGATGATCACTATATCACTGTATCACTGTCATCCCGTTGCTCATCTATTTGCTCAAACAGGCACCAGTAACGTCTTCATTGTGAGACTTGTTACTGTTTTTGGCATATCGAATACACCACAGGTAGCTTGCCAGGCTCTGCTGTGTGGGTGAGATACTCTCGGTAGCTTGCCAGGCTCTCCAAGAGGGTTGGCCACGTTCAAGGCAAACGCCCCACCTGTTGTGCTATCGCTCCAGCCCCTACATGATCAAATGCACATATATTTATAAATCATAATACTGTAGCGGCAAGCTACCGAGACTATCGCGCCAATTATTATTTGTTAAATTCACATATAGGGAGAGCCTGGCAAGCTGCCCATGGCGCATTCGATATGCCATAAACAGTAACAATAAGTCTCATAATGATAGACGTTACTAGTGCCCGCTCAAACAAATACTGTAGCTCGTTTATTTAACCACATATAGGTACACATTCCTATCATTATCACTATCACTATCACTATCATCCCATTGATCATCAATTTGCTCGAGCGGGCCCAGTAACATCTCCATTCATCTTAGCCCTGAGATTTTAGCAGCCTCTCTTTACTCATCCTTCCCAACAGTGCTGAATTAGAGGCTATTTAATGGTCAGGAGAATGAGACCCATCATTGTTACTGTATTTGGCATATGAATACGCCTCCGCCTCGGGGAGCTTGCCAGGCTCTCCCTATATGTGAATTTAACAAATAATAATTGGCTCTATAAGATACGTGCATGAATTTCAGGACATTCCATTTAATCTAGCATTTCAGATAACCAAGAGGTCTTTCAATAGTTAATGGGTAAATAAACATTAATACAATGGAATGCTATTCAGTGATTTTCAGAAATGGTCTGTCAAACCATAAAAAGACATAGAAGAAACAAATGTATATTGTTAAGTTAAAAAAATGCATTCTAAAAGACTGTGCATTGTATGATTCCAACTATCTGACATTCTGAAAAAGGCAAAGCAATCGAGACAATAAAAATATCAATGATTACCGACAGTGCACAAGGTGAGAGGGAAGAAGGTGGGAATGAATGGATGAAGCACAGGACGTTTTCAGGACTGTGAAACTGCTCTTAGTAATGCTGTAATGGCAAGTGTATTCATATAGTTGTCAAAACTATAGACTATACAATACAAAGAATGAATCTTAATGTAAACTATGAACATTATTTTTTATTTATTTCTTTTGGGGGGATGGGGAACCACACCCAGCAATGATCAGGGCTTATTTCTAACCCTGTGCTCAGGAATCACTCCTGGGGTGGCCTAGGGGACTATCTGGAGTTCTGGAAATAGAATCCGGACTGTTTGCATGAAGCCAAGTATCTCACCCACTGTGCTATTTCTCCAGCTCTAAGCCTTGAATTTTAATAATAATATATCGGTATTGGCTCATATAATAAACCTAGCAGAAAAATGCATGATGTTACTGAAAGGAAAATTGAGGAATGCAGGCATAGGGTGAGAAGTTTTTTACACCATTTTGACAAACCTAAAACTTCTTTTAAAATCCTATTTAAGGAGGAGGCTGGAGCGATAACACAGCGGGTAGGGTGTTTGCCTTGTGAGAGGCAGATCCCGGGTTTGATTCACACATCCCATATGGTCCCCTGAGCACGGTCGTGAGTGCAGAGACAAGAGTCACCCCTGTGTATCACCACGTGTGACCCAAAAAGCAAATAAAATAAAATAAAATAAAAAATAAACAAAATCCTATTTAAGGCACCAGGGAAGGCCCTAAATGCTCTCCCTGGGGCAACGTAAGGTGCAGCCTTGGGGCTCTAGAATTGTGCATTATCAAGACCCACTACTGAACCCTTGGCCAGCAGAGCCAGGCTGAGTATCACGAAGAATGATCCCAAGATTCCCTGCTAGGAAGGAGCGGTAATTCCAAGGCCAAGTATAGTTTTTGCATACAGAAGACCCAAGTAATACTCCTTCCCCCCTCCCCCAAGCTCCAACACCACTGGGAACAGCTCTGAGCTCGGAACCAATAGTATCTCCTGTCCTAAGTGTGGCCCAATCACCACAAAATAATAATAAATAAAATGAAATAATAAAAATGATTGCACAGCTTTATATGGACTACAATGCTTTTATTGCATCTTTGCTTTATACGTGGTGAAATCAGAGCAGATGTAAACTCAAAATGCACAAAATAATTTGATTCATAAAAGTGCTCATCCAAATCAAGAATATTAAATAAACTTAGTTTAAAGTGAAATTCTCTTATGTTTATTTTACTAAGTAATCTACAAATACTGGTTTGACTTCTTAGTGCAGAAGGATTTTTTTAAGTCCTATATGACTTTTATAACTATTGGTCCACAGCCAACTTGAAAAGTTTTTATTTTTATTTTATAATTTAGCAGAGACACAGAGGCCATTAAACCAGAATTATAGTTTCTTTTTTTCTCACACAAAAACTTTTTAGGAAGACAAAATCCATTAGAAAGCAAGACCACTGTTTACATATTCATTAATAATTTACTTTTACATAGGCTTGTACCTTTCATCTTATACCTATCAGAATATAATATTTACTTCTGAACCAGAAACCTTTTTTTAACTTGGAAAGGAACTTTTCCAAGTAGAAAAATCATAAAAGATTCAGTTCTCCAAAGACCAATTTTTTAAACTTACTTAATTGTGAGTGTTACAGAATGGAATTTTTCTTTGCTGAAATCTTGAAATGGAATGACAATGCTGCCCAGGTGCTTTGATTTTATCCCAGCCTGGAATTTTTCTTAAAGTTATGAACATTTAAAGCATTAGGAATCTTGATTTTATTTATTTTCCCCTCCTAAGTCAATCTGAGTCTTCCATGTTGGTTTCATAATATAAATTAATAGTAATCTCTTGGAATCAGTCAAAACAGGAGCTCCGTTGGGTGTGAGAGTAACTGGCTGATATTTTCTAAAATCCTCCAGATGGTGACTTCATCTGGATTTAAGAGCATCTTTCATAGGAGACTCCATTCTTTTCATGTCTACAATATAGTCACACCAATCCCGGAAAAATTAGAGAGACTCAGGTCCTTGAGTTTAATGCTCAAAAGATATAAACTGAGTGTCTTATGTTTCCTCTAGCAGAAAACATGCAGCCAGTGTTGGGGAGGAAAATGTTTCTTCTATCATTCAAGTTTCCTTTGATCAAATAATTGAATGAATAGGAGAGAGGCTAACAGGAGAAAAATAAATTTAATTGTACTCTACAGGGATCCCACATACCTGAGAGGTTCACTTCAGAGAGGTCCAATGAGATACATGTGCTGAGCTAAGGAATGAGGAACGAGTCTGAAATTTCAGTGGGGAGAAGAATAATTCATAGGACAGGTAGATCAGCCGTTTGATAGAGATAGATGATCGAAATAAAATTCATCTTTGATAATAGCTCTCTATACGTATAGGGAAACTCCCCTCCCCCACCTGAATTCTTTGAGGGAGAGGTCCAAAGTTTGTCTTAGACGCTTTACTGCCTTCAATTTAAAATTATTCACACGGCAAAACGACACGTTTGAAAGAAGCTTGTTCTGCAGCTTTGCATGTTCGCGTTCGTTGATCATCTCTCCAGGGACTTTTTATCAAAAAAAAAAAAATCGTTTTAAGTGCAGTTTCTGCACCAAAACCGATGGAGTCTGGGGATCTGGGTCCTCTTGACACCCAATGTTCCACTTCTCAATAAACCTGTGGGGTTATTTCTTGAAGGGGGCACTATGCGATGCTCGAAGATGACTCCTGGCTCTGCACTCAGGAATTGCTCCCGGTGGTTCTCTGGGGACCATATAGGACAGGACATAGGGGATCAAAGCCAGGTTGGTCGCGTGCAAGGCGACCGCTCCGGACTACCTGTGGTTTCTACACAGGCAAGGAGACAACCTCAAACAATGGAAGAAACATTTTGGTTCTTCGGAAAGTTGGAAATTACTCCACAAGGGGGAAATAATATAAATTATAGAAAAGAAAATGCAATCTTAAGGTTTCCCTAAACTCTCAAGTATCAAAATCACCCACTTGCCATTCCTTCCAAGGGCAACAAATCAGCAAAAAGAACCTCCTGGCTTCCACAGCGCTCCCCAGTGCTCTATCAACTGGGGAAACTGACAGTGCTTGGCTTTCGTTCTCATGTAGCAAGACCACTCACTGGGTTCGAAAATTAGACTAGGAGCTGGGGTGATAGCTCACAGCGGAAGTGTGTGTGCTGGGCACACCTAAGGTAGTAGCTCCATCCGCCGCACTACATGCCCTCCCACCCCAGCTCTTTGTTGGATGTAGTCCTGGTGGTCCCAGAGCATGCTGGGTGTGGCCTGATGACCCCTGGGCTGAGCACCTATCAGATGGGGAATGCAAGGGGTGTCCCCCAATCCCTCAAGAACTTCCGGGAAGACGCTGCAGAGATTTTTCTGCAGTTCGGGGTGAGGGGGCTGGGTAGTCCTTGTCTTGCAAACAGCGTCAATCCCTGACCCAGATTCAGTCCCCGGCACCCACATAGTTCCTAAAGCCCCTCCAGGAGTGAGCCCCCTCAGACAAGCACAAAGCCATGACTGAGCCCTGAGCACCTCCAGGTGTGCCCCTTCAAAAAGAAGAAAAGAAAAGAAAAATCTAAGACTTTGCATGTATAAAATAAAATTAGGCTAACTATAGATGCACAAAATCTTTTTGCTACAATTGTAACAATTTTGACTCAAAATTTACCAGCATCCATCTCAAAATAAAGGCGCTAACAGTGCTTATCGTTCAAAACAAACTCAAAGAATCACAAATAATATGATGATACTAGAAAAATATTCCTTCTTTTTAAATACCTATAAAAAGAAAACTTGTAATCAAATGAATAATCTCCCAACACCATTTTTCAAAAGCCTTTTCCTACATGATTGCTCAATTTAGATAATATCTTCAAACCAAGAGACAATTCTGTAGCAAGAATTTCACACAGGCAACATATTACAGAATTATGTACTAAAATAGAAAAAGAATACAAGTTAACTCATAAAAAAAATCAAGTGATTAATTCTTACTGGTATGAGTCAGGCCAAGGAAAGCTTCCTAGCTTCCTGGAGGAAAAGACATCTGAAGAGAACTTCGGTGGGTATAACTTGGAATTTTCCAAGTAAGCAGGAGGGGGCCATTCCAGGCAAAAGAAACTAAATAAATATGAAGGCAGCAAATCATGAATCAGCATGATTTTTATAAGAGCTATAATCACATCAGCTTAAGGAGAATAAACTGAAATGGGAGCGGGGGTGAGCCGTGGCAAAGCCAAGAAACACCTCCTATGCTATATTAAAGATTTGACATTTATTAAAAACAAAATTACCAACGTTCTGAATGAAGGCTTTACAAAGAGCAATAGAAATGATAGAATAAACTTAAGACTGTCTGGGAGGTTGGATTTACCCATTAAGTATTGAGAAATAACAATGAAGAGACCTGAGGCAGAATTCAGAGAATGTAGAGTCTAAATCTCTCGTCAGGGGATCAAGACAAGAAGCCCTTAAAACTATTGGTCTGTCTTGCACATTGTTTTGTTTTAAATTTTAATGTAGACAAAGGCCAGAGCTGCTGATACAGAATTGATACAATCTCAATTCTAGAGTTGAGATTGATTAGATAATAAAGCTCTAGCATTAAAATCGGTAAGTATAAAAACTCAGTCTTTTTTTTTTTTGGAGGGGGGAATCACACCCGGCGATGCACAGGGGTTTTTCTTGGCTCACACACTCAGGAATTACTCCTGGTGGTGCTCAGGGGACTATATGGGATGCTAGGAATCAGCCACATGCCACATGCAACCCGGGTCAGCCACATGCAAGGCAAACGCCCTACCTGCTGTGCTATCACTACAGCCCCAAAACTCAGTCTTGATATGAAAATTATTATATCTCATCATGAAGCTGTTAAGTTCTTGTCTAAGGATTTACTGAGCTGTGTGTTGCTAGTTGAGCCTCTCTCATTATTTTTGTTTGTTGAGTTTAGTTGGCTTCTGTGTTACTTTCCCATCTAATTTGGTATGCTCCCGCTAGACGTCAATATTGAGGAATATGGAGGTGTCACAGTTGCACCATCCAGAGACTTTAGGATCTATTGTCTAGGCCAATGAGTCAACACAGTGGCAGCTGTGGGAGGTGGGCAATGCTGGCTGCAAGGGCTTCTGGAAGGGGTGAGAGGCGAAGGTTCTCCACCCTGACCCAAGAAGACACCAGAGTTCTCAGCCTGAGTACCAGGGTACCTGAAATTATCTGCAGTTCGGTGTCTCTATAGAGACAATTAGTGAAGTCTTGGAGTCGAGCCCTTGGTGTAACTGCAGTGGTGGGGTATGGGTACTCAGCCTGCCCATCCAAGAGCACCCTGGCATTTTCAGCCGCAGGGACCTGTGTTTCCATGAGTGTTAGCTGTTTGGCTTGCATCTCCTCAGAGATTTAGTTGGGAATCTGCAGAGCAGGGCCTGTGTCAACATGGCGGTGTGTGTGGGAGGTGGGTATGGCTCAGTCTTGCACTTTGAAGGATCTTTTACCCATGCATGATTCAGTGACACAGGCACTGGTTATTCAAAGATTTTGACTGAGTATTTTAACTGAACTAGAACTGTGCAAATATTTGAAATGTTAGCACACATCATCCAATATCGAATATCACATTTATGAATTCAGTTGCTAATTTGATCAGAAAGATCATTTTAGTAGCCCACAGTAGCAAATGGATGACTCTCAAACTTTCTAATTTTCACTGGAAATCTTAAATTTGAGCATTGTTTTCCTTAAAGGATCAGTAACACTTTGTTTATTTACAGGAAAATATTTGCTAAATACCCAAGTATGAAAAAAAAAAGTTTTCTGTCAATGTTTTTCCAAGTGAAAAAAAAAAATGTCCCATGAAAACAGTAGCTAGTTCAACTTACAACTCAAATTTTCTTTTCTTCCTATAGATAATTACCAAATTTCAGCACATAGCAGTGGTTCTTTTCTTTTCTTTTTTTTCTTTCTGGTTTTTTTTTTGGGGGGGGGTCGGGTAGATACACTGGTCAACATTCAGGGATCACTCCTGGCAGTGCAGAGAGCAGAGTAAAAGGGGGTGCATATGGAGTGCCCAGGATGGAACCCAGGTCAGCCAACTGCAAGGCAAATGCCTTACCTTCTGTACTATCTCAAAGGACAGAAAAGTGGTATTTTACAAATAGTTGTTTCAGGTTTTAAAAAGAATATTTCTTAAAATACACTGCAGAGGAGACTCAATTTTTTAACATTTGCTCTCTCCACCCATGCTGTCTCTTGAACACATGCCTCTCTCTGTGTCTCTGCTTGCTTGTTGATCTGCTCTCTCAAGCCTGTGATCTCCCTTGACCACGTATCACTCTCTTTCTGCTTTATATACTCTGGAGAAGTCTGTGTCCTCTCTTGAGCACATATTATTCTCCTTCTTTCCCCTCACATTTTTCTAAGTAAATTCAGTTCAATTTAAAAACTATCTTGTGGGAAAGATCTTTCTCCTCCTCGGCCAGCATGGGGCTCTGGCTTAGTTCACAGTCTAGAGTGTGAGCTCTGCTGAGATGGGACTTGAGTGGCCGCATGTTTATTTGTGCGGCTGCTCTGCTGCTGATGACCATGATCCAGAGGACAGCTAGACTACTTTTGGTACCAGCAACTGCTTCCACCAATGTCTCTAGACTGTGAACTAAGCCAGAGGCCCGTGCTGCCCCAGGAAGGGAAATGATGCAATTTCTAACATAAATCTCACTGGACTTAACTACTAAAGTACTAAAATGCAGAAATTCTAAATTCTAAAAGAGACTTCATATCTCTTAATTCTCAGCAATGGAAAACTGTCAAATGCTTCCTTGTCAGCAGGGCTTTTTTTTTTTTTTGAGGGGAAACTCCAACAACAATAGTGAATATTGTGTTGAAATATGTGTGTTGAAATATGGAATGCAATCAAGGTAAAGAGAAAATGAAGTGAAATTTATCAGCTATGCAAGCGGGGGTGGGGGGTGGGGGGGGTGTGTGGTATACTGGGGTTTTTGGTGGTAGAATATGGGTACTGGTGAAGGGACGGGTGTTCAAGCAGTGTATAACCGAGATAAGCCTGGAAACTGTAACTTTCCACATGGTGATTTAATAAAAAAAAATTTTAAAAATAAATAAAACTATCTTGTGGGCCTAAGTGATGGTGCAGTAGTTAGGGCGCTTGCCTTGCACACAGTTAACCTGGGTTTGATATTCTGCACCCCGTGGAGGAGACTGCCAGGAGTGATCCCTAAGTGCAAAACCAAGAGTGAGTCCTGAGTACCTCTAGGTGTGACCCAAAAACTACTACTACTACTACTACTACTACTAATAATAATAATAATAATAAAATAATAATGCACTGTGGCACTGTCGTCCTGTTGTTCATCAATTTGCTTGAGTGGGCACCAGTAACATCTCCATTGTGAGACTTGTTACTGTTTTTGGCATTTCGAATATGCCATGAATAGCTTGCCAGGCTCTGCCCTGCGGGCCGGATACTCTCAGTAGCTTGCCGGGCTCTCCAAGAGGGACAGAGGAAACTAACCCAGGTCGGCCATGTGCAAGGCAAACGTCCTACCTGCTGTGCTATCGGTGAAGCGATGGCAGAGCAATAATAAAAATAACAATAACAATAATAATAATAATAAATTTAAAAATATCTTGCTTCACTTTTTTCAAAATGTTGCTTCTTTCATCAAGGACATTCTCCAGTGAAACTGAGTTTCTCAAAAACTATGACCTATGGTGAAAAAGAACACAATAGCTAATGCAGTCTGATGCCATTACTTAGATTTATGTTAAGGCACCTGTTCTCCCAGCTGACATTGCACCACTGGTGCAAATATCAACACAGTCGTTGCAGAAGAAGCCATGAGATTCTAAAAAGATTATACAGTTAATGTGGCAGCATCCTGTGTTTGGAGCTGGCATTTACATGAAAGGAGATCTTTAACAACTAATGGATGGGTTGGAGCAATAGCACAGCGGGTAGGTCGTTTGCCTTGCACGCGGCCGACCCGGGTTCGATTCCCAGCATCCCATATGATCTCCTGAGCACCTCCAGGAGTAATTCCTGAGTGTAAGAGCCAGGAGTAACCCCTGTGCATCACTAGATGTCACCCAAAAAGCGAAAAAAAAAAACCAAATCACAAAAACAATTATTGGAGACTGATACCAAATGTGTGTGAGCAGAACAACACAGCCAGGCATGGTTACTGATCAGTCCATTTGAAAGGCAAAGGTTACAGTTTTTCAGATGAGTAATCAGGTCCTTCTTTTTATGTTTCAGATTAATATAAAGATTTATATGAAAATTATGTAAATTAAGTTATTTCATTTACAAGTACCTGTATTATTGGAAAGTGACTACTATGTTTTCTTGCACTCACTTTTTTTTTCTTTTTGGGTCACACCCGAAATCCCACAGGTTTTCAGCAAGATAACAGTAGCAGCTTTTTTCATTCTCTCTACTAATGTGTGAGTTCATCTTGTCAATTAACTATGTCTCTTAAGCAGAAGAAACACTTAAAGAGTTTGTTACAGACCAGAGAAATAAAACAAGGCTTATGAGGCTTAAGGCCCTGCATTCAGTCAAGCCCCATTTGATCCCCAGCATCACATATGGTCCCCGGAGCACCATCAGAAGGGGTCCCTAGCACAGTGCCCAGAGGAAGAACAGAGCACCCCTAAGTGAGGCCTAAAAGCCAGGGAAATTTTTTTTAGTTATGTCATTTTACTTATTTTTTAAACAAAATTGTTCATGATGATTTGACACAGACGTTCAATATTCCAACATCAATCCCACCACCATAACAATCGGGAATTTTTAAAATCCCTTTTTATATGAACATTGAATTACTGGACCCAAATGATGCTGCAACTCAATTGGAACCATTAGGATTTTTTAAACGCTCTATTGTGTAGAACACACTAAGGTAAATTATTTACCTCAGTGAAGTTGAAGGAAAAAAAAAACCTCTAAACTTTATTTGTATTTATAATTTTTACTAATTTTTTTGGCTTTTGGGCTATCCATATGTGGCAATGCTCAGGGGCTACTCTTGATTTTACACTCAGAAATTACTACTGGCAGTGTCCAGGGGACCATATGGGATGCTGGGACAACCCAGGTCAGCCGCATGCCAGGCAAACACTCTGCCTGCTGTGCTGTTGTACTATTGTTCTGGTCCCATCCCTTTCTATCTTTCTTTCTTTCTTTCTTTCTTTCTTTCTTTCTTTCTTTCTTTCTTTCCTTCTTTCTTTCTTTCTTTCTTTCTTTCTTTCTTTCTTGCTTGCTTTCTTGCTTTCTCTCTCTCTTGCTTTCTTGCTTTCTTGCTTTCTTTCTTTGTTCCTTCCTTCCTTTCTTCCTTCCTTCCTTTCTTTCTTTCTTCTTTCCTTCCTTCCTTCCTTCCTTCCTTTCTTTCTTCCTTCTTTCCTTCCTTCCTTTCTTTCTTTTCTTTCTTCTTTTCTTTCTTCCTTCCTTCCTTTCTTTTTGTCATACCCGGTGATGCACAAGGGTTACTCCTCGCTTTGCACTCAGGAATTATTCCTGTCAGTGATCGGGGGACCTTATGGGATGCTGGGAATCAAACCCGGGTCAGCCGCGTGCAAAGTAAACACCCTACCCACTGCACTATCGTTCTAGACCTCCATTCTTTTTTTTTTTTGAGTAGAAAATGCATGATGTTATATCAATTTCATCTTTTTGTAGTTGAAATATAATTAAAATGAACTTTAATGCATTAATTAAATGTATCAACAGAAACTTATTAGGCATCACATAAACAAAGCTTGTTAAAATCTATCATCAAGTATCAGAAAATATGTTAGAAGAAAATTATTTTATTTTAGAATAAAATATTCAGTTATAAAATTGTATATTTTATATAAGATTTTTATTAATATATTTTATGTCGTTACAAAGCAGAAAATTTGTGTTTCTGCATAAAGCAGGAAAAACTTTGAGATTTACAAATTTGGTTTCTTGGAAAATAATAAATAGAAATAGATAACAGAAATGAAGAGTATTGGTTGGAACATAATGGAAATAATGATAAAAGGAAGCAATTTTTGGACATATTTATGCCTAAACTATGGTGGAAATTCTAGAAAATGCAAATACACAGCTCAAAACCCATTATATTAGATTAATGATATCATCACAAGTCATTATAGGCTTTGGAGAATTCTACTTCCACTCATGGTAACGAAAGTTAAAAAGTCAAATAGCAATAAATATTATGAGTAGTTTGATCATATGGGACCTGTAAAAGGGCCCCAGAGATCCTCTGACCACACTTAGAACTATGGTAATGTAGTTATGATGTTAAGAAAATTGGCCATCTCCACGGGGGAAATATCAGATCTCTACCTAAATCCATCACGAACATTAACTTAAAACTAATTAAGGATCTATGGTGATTCAATAAAAAAATAAATAAAAATAAAAATTACTATATATTAAAAAAAACTAATTAAGGGTCTAACTGAGAAAAAGTAAAGTTGTTGGAAGAAATCAACAATTTTGTTTTATCTCAGAGCAGATAACTGGGCAACACCAAGAGCAGAAGGCAAGACGTGGAGTAATAGGAGTATGCATACACTCAGTGAAAAGATTAACAATATTCCTATTTATTCAACAGTACATTTCACATATACAAATGTTGAAGAAATTTGAAGGTACATATAAATATCCCACAGTCCACATTTTTTGTTTCTATTTAAATGCCTTGGAACCCAGGACAGACATAGTATGACTGCACTCGTTTGTGGAATATAAAATAACATAATATGAGACTAACACCCAAAAACAGTAGATACAAGGGCCAGGAATATTGCTCCATAGTTGGAAGCCTGTCTCATGAGCTGTGGGAGAAAGAAGCTGGAATAAAGAAGGGATCACTAAGTCAATGATGGTGGGAGTAATTGTTTGGCATGGGAGATATGTGCTGAAAGTAGATAAAGGACCAAACCTGATAGCTTCTCAGTATCTATATTGCAAACCATAATGCCCAAAAGTAGAGAGAGAGAGAGAGAGAGAGAGAAAGAGAGAGAGAGTATTGGGGAAATTGACTGCCATAGAGGCAGAGGGAGGGTTGGAAAGGGAGGGGGGATACTAGGAACATTGGTGGTGTAGAATGTGCACTGGTGAAGGGATGGGTGTTCGATCATTGTATGACAGAAATTCAAACATGAAAGCTTTGTAACTGTATCTCACGATGATTCAATTAAAAAATATATTAATAAATGCCTCAGAATCCTAGATAATCTCATACATGTCCAATGTTTCTACATTAAACTAAAAATGTTCATAGTGGGGCCAGAGAGATACTAGAGGGGAAGACGCTTGACCTGGATTCAATGCCCAGCATCCCATATGGTCCCTCAAGCAGCATCAGGAGTTATTCCTAAGTGTGAGCCCGGGGTAATCCCTGAAGACCACAAGGTGTGGTCCAAAACAAACAAACAAAATGCTCAAGGCAGCGTGATTTTTAAAATTTAATTGATTTTTGTAAGATTGTTCACAATAATTTATTACATTCAATATTCTAACACAAATCCCACCACCACTATACTTTATCCACCACCATTATTTCGAATTTTTTCAACACCACTCATGACTACCCCAATAGCAGGCCCTAAATAATTTATTTTGTATTTCTTGTTATGATTAGTTCTCTAAAAATGATCAAAAAAGATTTCCTTAGGGACCAGAGTGATAGTATAGCGGGTAGGGCATTTGCCTTGCTTGTGGCCGACCCAGGTTCAATCCCCGGCATCCCATATGGTCCCCCAAGCACCGCCAGGAGTAATTCCTGAGTGCAAAGCCAGGAGTAACCCCTGAGCATTGCTGGGTGTGACCCAAAAAAAGCAAAAAAAAAAAAAAAAAGCAAAAAAGTTTTCCTTAGAAGAAAGTGTGTGAAGATTGTTGTATCTCACCATGGAGCCAATCAGTCCTTGTTTAAGAGATTATTAACATATTGTTATAGGTTGAGCCTTGCCTGCTAATATTTTTTTAATTGAGATTGGATGCTTTCTACCTTACATCCTATCCAATGTGTGCTATTCCTGATATATCAGTGACATGGAATATAAGATGTCACTCCAGGAATTCTAAAATTTTAAATAAGGTGATAAAGTTGGAGTTAATTTTTTAACTAGATGGTGACTTTGGGGTCTGAGACATCTCTGCAGTTTGTTGCTCTCTTCTGAAATTTATTTGTGAGTCTGTGGATCATGGACAGTTGATGAGCTTATATGGCGCCAGAAGCAGTTTGTGGGCATGACTGCCAGGCTCCCAGAAGAACAGGGGGATGGGGAAAGGTCATCCATCCCCGGCTCCTTGAAAGCCTGGAGATTTCAGTCACAAAACCCACGTACCTGAGTTTTTCAACAGATTCGTTCACGGATGAGGCTTGTCCAACCCTGCGGAGATTGGCTGTCAGCATGGTGGCAATTGGGTACTGGAGGTTTTCTACTGCCAGGGCTCTTTCAGGGCAGGGGGCGGGGGAGGCTCACTGCTCCCCTCCAGGGTGCCCCAGGTAAGAGGTTCAGCCTGATGTGAGGTCTGGAGGCATCTCTCAAAGCAGCTTCTTAATGTAGTTAGGGGATTCCATCATGGATAGACAGTAAATGAAAGTAAATGCTCTTCATATAATATAATGTCATATAATAATTAAAACTCATTATATTTACATATTCTAGGAGGACAAGTCTCAAAACCTAATTAATGATATGCACTAATTGGCGGGGGAGAGGACTAAGATTGGGCCACACCCTGTGGGGCTCAGGGACTACTCTATGCTCTGTGCTCAGGATTGTCCCCTGGGATTCATACGGGCTCAGGGGATCCTATGTGGTTCTGGGAATTTGAACAGGGCAAGCACCTTAATCCCTGTACTATCTCTTCAGTCCTATACTAAGTTTAAACTACTAATTACATTGTGGAGGGAAAAGAAAGGTGAAAACTAAAGTCAGATGCATGTAACACAGCTGAATTTGAGCAACGGATGTATAAGCATTGTTCTGTATGTTTCTGGTGTGTTAGAAATTGTTCATATTAATTAGAACAACATAAAGTTGTACCCAGGCACTCATGCTACCAATTATGGGATATCTGCTCCTCTAATCAAACTTCTTATAATCCACGTCAGATAATAGATTTTTTTAATTGGTAGCACTGGTTTGGGCTGGAGTGATAGCACAGCGGGTAGGGCGCTTGCCTTGCACACAGTCCACCCGGGTTCGATTCCTCTGCCCCTCTCGGAGAGCCCGGCAAGCTACTGAGAGTATCTAGCCTGCATGGCAGAGCCTGGCAAGCTACCCGTGGCATATTCGACATGCCAAAAACAGTAACAAGTCTCACAATGGAGACGTTACTGGTGCCCGCTCAAGCAAATCAATGAGCAACGGGATGACAGTGACAGTGACAGCACTGGTTTATAAGACTATAAAATATTCATACACTTTAGGGATACATTGTTATCACAACATACCCACTGTAAAAATGCCAATTCCCTGCTATTTCAACTTCCTTCCACCAATCCATCAGACTTTTTCAGCTTACCACTCGTTAACCTCAATTCTGTGCTCAGATCAAATAGTATTGTCTACTCTTAATCCCTCCGTCCCTCCGTCCCTCCTACCCTTCCTCTCTCTCTCTCTCTCTCTCTCTCTCTCTCTCTCTCTCTCTCTCTCTCTCTCTCTCTCTCTCTCTCTCTCTCTCTCTCTCTCTCTCTCTCTCTCTCCCACACCTGGCTGTACTTATTCCTGATTTTGTGCTCAGGGACCACCTCTCTTCTGGTGCTGGGGATGAAACTTAGGTCAGTTGTATACAAAGCAAGTGCCTTACTTGCTGTACACTCTCTCCAACCCATTATTTTTTTTTCCTTCTTTCCTTTTCTTTTCCAGTACCAAGTATTGAACCCAGGTGTCATGCATGCAAGGCATGCACTTTACCACTGAGCCACACGGTGGCACTTTATTTCTTTATGTGCCTCTTATAAGACCATCCAGTATTGACTTGCTCATTCTGACTTCTCACCTAACAGGACCCTCTCCAGTTCCATCCATCATGTTGTAACAAAAAGTTAAGCTTTATCATTTTTTAAAGCTGATCAATATTCAGCTGAGCATATTTACCACCACTTCTTTGCCCTTTAATGTCATTTTGGCACTTGGCTTGTTTCCAGATCTTGACTATTATAAATAGTGCTGTAACTAACATAGGAGTGAATATATCTTTCCAGATCAGTGTTTTTGTTCCTTGGATATATAATTAGGAGTAGAGTTGCAGGATCATATGATAGTTCTATTTTAAAAGATTTTTTATTTTTTATAAAGGCTAAGCCACTATATTTCAAGTCACTTTTGAGCATAATATGAGATATTGGTCCAACTTTATTATTTTGTACATGGCTCTCTAATTTTCCCAGTATGACTTGTTGAAAGGTGTCTTTCCATATCTCTATTTTATGCTCTTAGCTTCTTAGTCCATATATACCTTAACTTTATTTTGGACGCTCAATTCTATTCCATTAATCTGAAAGTCTGCTTTTATTCTAATCCTACATTGTTTTAATCACTATAGTTATATAGTACAGTTAAAAGTCAGAAACATGGTGTCTTCCATCTTCTCTTTCCACACAATTTCTTTAATTACAGAGTTTCAGAATGTCATGCACATTTTAGTAATGTTTATTTAATTTAATTTCCATTAAAAAGTCATTGGAGAGAACGGGCCATTTCATTCCAGATCAGGATCCCCTTGAAGCCCACCTGTCACCTGGCTAGGTCCCAACCTAGGCATACACTGATGTCCTAACTCTAGTCACTTATCCACACAATGTACAATACACAATACACTTCCAGACTGCAAAGTCACAGTGAGTAAACCACCCTGAGGACCCCACCATGCTTAGGGAAAGAAGATGGTAGACCTGAAGACTCAATCAGTAGTAACAGCTATATAACCTCTCTAATAAGGACTTTATATATTGGTTTGGCGACTACACCCAGCTGTGCTCAGGGATTACTCCTGATTCTGCACCCAGGGATCATTCCTGATAGACTCAAGTAACCATATGATATGCCAAGGATTAAACCCAGGTTGACCATGTGCAAGGCAAACACCCTACTGACTGTACTATCACTCTGGCCCTGATATGGACTTTAAAGAGAAAATATTGATGTTGTTTAAGGAGTTTAAAGAAACAAAATTATGGACAGCCAATAAGACACAAGAGGATATGGGAACAGATGAGAAAACTTTAAGCAGAAATGACAGAACTAAATAATTTAGAAGGTGAAATGAAAAACTCACTGAAAGGCCTAAGCAGAAGTAACTGAAGCTAAGGACAAAATCAGTGAGCTCCAAGATGAGATGCAGAAAAACCTCTAGGCAATATCAGAAGATGGAAAATATTCAAAATAAATTAACAGCAGACAAGAAAACTCTGGTATGAATTCAAAAGTAACAACATAAAAATAATTGGAGTTCCAGAGACCCAAGAAAGCAATTTCAATGAGGAAGTGTTAAATCATTTCTGAGAAGTTTCCAGAATTCTTGCACTTGCACCCAGATTTAAGAAACCTGAATATATATATATTCACCTACATAATATTTACACACACACACACATAATCCCCAAAATTTGAATACACATTCTTCTCTAGTGTTCATGGGACATTCTCCATGATTGAGAGGATGATTGAGGCCACAAACATGCCTCCATAAAGTGAATAGATTAGAAATCATATCAACTATCTTCTCCAGAGCATGATGCACTGAAAATAGAAGTTAGCCACAAACAGAAACAGAAAATAACTCAAACACCTGTAAAATAAACAGCTCACTGCTGAATAAACATTGAGTCAGAGAGGAGATTAGAGTTCTCCTGGAAACAAATGAGAATGAGGAGCTACCAGAATTTGTGGGACTCAGCAAAAGGGATGTTAAAAAGGAAAGATCATGCAAACATTCATGAAGAATAAAGAAAGGGCCCACATAAATAATTTAACTGCAGAGCTTAAGTAACTGGAAAACAACCCAAAAATGGAGTGTAAAGAGGCATGAGGAAGGAAAAAACTTAGGGAAGAAGTTATTGAATTTGAATCCAAAACAAAACAAAGATAATTTAAAATATTAACAAAATCAAGAGCTGGTTCTTTGAACATAAAAAAAAATCAATAAACCACTAGCAAAATCTACAAAGAGAAAGAAAGAACCCTAATTAACCGAATCAGAAATGAAAGAGGTTGGGGCTGGAGCGATAGTACAGCGGGTAGGGCGTTTGCCTTGCACGCGGCCGACCCGGGTTCGATCCCCGGCATCCCATATGGTCCCCCAAGCACCGCCAGGAGTAATTCCTGAGTGCAAAGCCAGGAGTGACCCCTGAGCATTGCTGGGTGTGACCCAAAAAGCAAAAAAAAAAAAAAAAAAAAAAAAGAAATGAAAGAGGGACAGAACAACAGAAACCACAGAAATTCAAAGGATCATCAAGATTACTTTGAAAATCTTCATGCCACAAAATGAGAAAACTTAGAAGAAATGGATAAATTCCTCTTGAACTCCTTTAACCTTCCAATGCTGAATCAAGATGATATGAAACACCTGAAAGGACCTATCACTATTGAGAAAATTGAAATGGTAACCAAAAGTCTCCCCCAAACAAAAGTCCACGATTAGACAGATTTACCAGTGAGTTCTTTCAAGCCTTTAAAGAAGAGATAATTCCAATACTTTTCAGTCACTTTAAGGAAATTGAAGAAACAGAAACACTTCCAACAGTTTCAATGAAGCAAACATTTTCCCAAAAGCAGACAGAAGCAAACAAAAAAAGAGAACTACAGACCAACATTCCTGATGAAAACATCCTCAACAAAACACTAGCAAATCAAATCCAGCAATTCATTAAAAAGCTCATGCACCCTTCATCTCTGAGATGCAAGAGTGATTAAATATATGCAAATCAATCAACATAATATACCATATCATTGAAAGAAATTAAAATCGTATGATATTAATAGATGCAGAGAAAACATTCAATAAGATCCACTACTTTTTTTCATTTTTAAAAAACGCTCAATAAATTTACCACAAGCCACAGCAATCTGGAAAAACAAAAAGTTTTGACCTTAAGATCAGGCACAAGACATGGGTAACAACTCTCACCACTTGTATTTAATATACTACTGTAAGTACTTGCCCTAGTAATTAGGGAAGAAAAAAATATTAAGGGCATCCAGAAAGGAAAGGAAAGCATTTAAGTGCTCACTATTTGCAGTTGATATGATACTGTATCTAGAAAACCCTAAAGACTACAATAAAACTCCTAGAAACAATAGATTTGTATAGTAAAGTGCCACGCTGAAAAATCAAAGGCATTCCTACATGCAAATAGTGAAATAGAAGAGAGAGGCATTTTTGAAAAAAGCTTTATTCACAATTGTGCCTCAGAAATCAGCTACCTAGGACAGCTTAACTAAGTAGGCAAACGATCTATACAAATAGAGTGAAGGAGCTGGAGCAATAGCACAGCAGGTAAGGCATTTGCCTTGCACGCGGCCGACCCGAGTTCGATTCCCAGCATCCCATATGGTTCCCTGAGCACCGCCAGGAGTAATTCCTGAGTGCAGAGCCAGGAGTAACCCCTATGCATTGCCAGGTGTGACCCAAAATAAAAAAGAATTAAAAAAAAATAGAGTGAAGACATGAGAAAGTGGAAATACCTACTCTGCTTATGGATTGGGAGGATAAACATTACCAAAATGACAATACTCCCTCAAAGCATTATACGATAAAATGCAGTTCCTATAAGGATATTCATGATATTTTTTCAAAGAAATAGATCAAACGCTCCTGGAATTTGTATGGAGCAATAGTGTGCCCCCACCCTTGCCCTGGTGAATAGCCTAAGCGATCATCAGAGGGAAAAAAATGATGAGAATTCCTTTCCCCAACTTCAAACTATACTGCAAAATAGTAGTAATTGAAACAGCATGGTACTGGAACAAGGACAGACCCTAAAATTAAGAAACAGAATAGAAAATCCAGAGACAGATCCTCAGGTATATGGTCAGTTTATCTTCAAGAAAGGAGTAAAATACAAATAGCCAAAAAGGCACAGGAAAAATATGTTGATATAAGTAATTATCATGGAAATGCAAATCAAAACTACAATGAGATACCACCTCACACTAGAGAGCCTGACACTCATCAGAAAGAACAACAATGTTCAGTGTTGGTGAGGATGTAGGGAAAAACTGCTGGTGGAAATGTTGACTGGTTCAGATTTTTGGGAAAACAATATGAGTAATCTTCAAAATAATAGGAATTGAGCTTCCATATGACCCAGTAATTCCACTCCTGGGAATATACCCTAAGGGTCCAGCAGCACAATACAGAAAAGACACCTACACTCCTATGTGTGTTGCAGCACTATTCACAATAGTCTAAATATGGAAACAATCCAAATGTCCAAGAATAGATGACTGGATAAAGAAACTTTGGTATATATACTCAATGAAGTAACTACCTGGCTGTAAGAAAAGATGAGGTCATGGACTTTGCTGCTGTGTGGATGGGTCTGGAGTGAAATAATGTTGAGTGAAATCAGCCAGGAGAGGATCAGACTCAGAATGATCTCTGTCGAGTGGGATATAAACTTCATAGGGGAATATCAAATGCCCAAGACAATAGAAACAAAGAACAGGAGAACTTGCCACTGGGAAAGGAGTCGGGTGGTGGGAAATAAGTTAGGGAAGGAAACATTAGGACAATAGTGGATGAGAAAATGGGAGGCAGGGGGCAGATGGGGACATTGGTGGTAATGGACACTGGTGAAGGGATTGGTGTAGGAACACTGTATGCCTGAAACTCAAACATAAATACCTTTGTAACTTTGCAATTCACAGTGATTTGGTGTTTTAAAATAGTAATAAAATGAAACTTAAAAGAAAGTTTTTACTGTTACGGCAATCTTGATGGGTTTGTTAATCTGTAAATTAGGTTTGATGGTCCTTTTAGCCTATCTAGTTAATTTGTCCTACCATAAACATAGAATTTATTCCTATATTTTTATTTAGCAATTCTTTTAATATCGACCTGGTATTCGATACATAAGTCTTTGACCGAGTTAAGTTGATTACTAAGTACTTGATTCTTTTTGCTTGTCTTTTGTTTTGGGGACATACTCAGTAGTGCTCAGGGCTTATTCCCAGCTGTGTGCTCAAGGATCACTTCTAGCAGACTCAGGGAAGTAATTATATGGATGCTGGGGATTGAATCTGGGCTGGCTGTGTGCAAGGCAAAAGCCCTACTCACTGTACTATCTCTGAGGCCCTCACCTGATTCTTATTTAAGCAATTGTAAATCTGATTCTTATTTACTTCTATTCAATAGATTGTTTGCATGTAGAAATACAATCTATTTTTGAATGTTGATTTTATAGTTTATTACCTAATTTTATCGGTCTATTGTTTATGTCTATTGTTTTATAAGTCACCTGCTGCCTGCACCAAATAATCTCCTCATCGGCCACCCTCCAGAACTCACGGCTGCTTCTCCTGGAAGGGAGCATAAAATGAGGCCCCGTAACCATATCACCGGATTCCAGTCCAGGCTGTTTGCACTCTGGATGCCCCAGAGGGGGCCAGGTGAGAGCCCTCCCTTCCCCAAGGGACCCAGCCCCGGCAGCCAACCTCCACTACCCAACTGCCCCCACATTCCAGGCCGCTTTCCACATGCTTGGCCCGAGCCTCACACATGAGCAAACATATTCCTGGACACATCATCATAAAAGGAAACATATATATATATATATATATATATATATATATATATATGCCTCTTGGAGAGCCGACAAGCTACTGAGAGTATCCTGCCCACACGGAAGAGCCTGGCAAGCTCCCCATGGCATATTCGATATGCCAAATACAGTAACAATAACAGTCTTATTCCCCTGACCCTGAAAGAGCCTTCAATCATGGGGAATGACGAGTAAGGAGAGGCTGCTAAAATCTCAGGGTTGGGACGAATGGAGACATTACTGGCACCACTAGAGTAAATCGATGAATAATGGGATGACAGTGATACAGCGATACAGTGATGTTTCTGAGAGTTTCTCAATGCAGTCTTCATTCTTTAGGGTTTTTTATGTATATAATCAAGTCATCTGCAAATAGAGATAGTTTAATTTCTTTCCAACTTCGTTTCCTGTTTTTTTTTCCCAGTCTAACTGCTCTGGGTAGGACTTCCAATATTATGCTGAATTATAGTGGTAAAAGAGGACATTCTTGTATTGTACCTGATTTTTACAGGGAAGGCTTTGCTTACTGCCATTGACTATGATGTTACCTGTGGACTTGCTGTAGATGGCTTTAAGTATGCAAGGTGTGGTTCTCCTATCTCCATTTTGTTGAAAGTTTTTAGCCATAAATGGGTGTCAAATTTTATGAAAAGTTTTCTCTGCTTTTATTGATATTATTATGTGATTTTTTATTGATGTGGCATATTGCATTAATAAATATGCACATATTGAACCATTATCTTTGCATCCCTATAATAAATTCCACTTAGTCATTATGTATTATCCTTTTAATGCATTACTGTATTTGATTCACAACGATTATATTGAGGATCTTTGCATCTATGTTTGTCAAGGACATTGGTCTATAATTTTCTTGTGTGTGATGTCTCTCTGTCAGCTTTTGGTATTAGGGTAATGTTACCCCAGAGAAACTGTTTGGAAGAATTCCTGTATATTCAATTTTCCTAAAGAACTTAAGCATAGGTAACAGATCCTCTCTGTAGATCTCTCCAGTATGCTCATCTGGACCTAGACTTTTGTTTGGGGCAAGTAATCTTGACTTTTGGTTATGGTTTCAATTTCCTTGCTTAAAATTGGACTATTTCAGTTTTTCATTTTTTCCTGACTCCTTCTCAAGAGACTGTAGGTTTTTTTTTTTAATTTGTTCTTGTTTGAGGGCACAGCCAGCAATGGTCAAGGCTTACTCCTGGCTCTGCACTCAGGGATTGTTGTTGGTGGGCTTGAGGGTCCATATAGGATGCCAAAGATTGAACCCTTGAAGGCAAAGTCTTGGCCCACTGTACTATCACTTGGGCCCAAGAGGCTGTAGAGTTCTAAAAATTTATCTACTTTTTCTAGGTTCTCCAACTTAGTGGCATAAAGTTATTCATAGTAATGTTATTATCCTCTGTATTTCTCTGTATTTGTTGTAACTTCTCCCCTTCAATTTCTGATTATATTTTAAGAATTTCCCTTTATATTATTTCATGAGAAAAACTAATTTGTCAATATTGTTTACTCTTTCGAAAAATCAACTTGTGGTTTCATTGATATCTTATATTGATTTTTCCCCCTATTTTCTATTTCTGCTCTAGTTTTTATTATTTCCTCCTTTCTACTGGCTTTCAAATTTATTTTGTATTTCTTTTTTATAGTTTCTTAAGATATGAGACTAGATTGGGGATTCTTTTGTCTGCTTCCTGGTGTGAGTTAATATTGCTCTAACTTTCTTTTCAGTGTGCTTGTGTTATGTTCCGTATGTTCTGGTAGTTAAGATGTTTTCATTCTCATTTGTTTTCAGAAATATTTTTTCTCTTTTATTTCTTTATTTATCCAATAGTTATTCCCTAGCACATTGTTTAGTCTCCAGATGTTTGGAAGTTTTTCCAGATTTATTTTTATGATTGATTTCTACTATTTTCTTCTTAAAGACACATGATATCAGAACTTAGGATATAGGCTAACAGGCTGGAGCACACGCTTTGTATGCAAGAGCCCTTGGTTTGATCTCTAGCATGTCATGGTCCCCCAAGCACTGCCAGAAGCGATCCACAAGCACTGAGCTGAAAGTAACCCCTGAGTTTTAGATATGATTTAAAAAAAAAAAAACAAGAAAAGAAAGGATACTTGATATGATTCCAATCTTCATAACTTTATTAACATTTATTTTGTGTCCCAGCAGAATGTTCTACATGCTCTAGAAACTAATGTTTATTTGGCTTTTTGAAGGAAGAGAGCCCTATTGTCAATTAGGGCTAAATCTACTAAATCCTTATTTAAGACTGTTATTTCCTTGTTGTTGTCTGATTGGTCTGTCCAATGGTGACAGTGGGGTATTAAAGTCTATTCATGTTGCGCTGTTGACATTGTCTCTCTTTAGACCTGTTATTGGTTGTCTCATATATTTTAATGACCCTTCCCATTATTGCATTTGTTAATTAATATTCTGTTTTCTTGATGTATCAATTTCTTAATCATTATATAAATGTTCATCCTTGTCTCTTATTGCCTTTTCTTAAATTTAAATCTATTTTCTCTGATTTATAGTAAATGGCCAACCTTTCCTTTTTCAGGCTACCATTTTCCTGTATGGTTGTTTCCCAAGCTTTTACTTTAAGTCTATGTCTAACATTGAAGTTCAAGTACGTCTATGAATGGTCAAAAGTTGGGTCTGTAGACATAGTACAGAGGTTAAGAAAGTTACCTTGCATGCTGCTAGTCCTAGTTTGATCCCTGGAACCACATATATTTTCTCAGGCAGTGTCAGGAGTCATCTCTGAGCACAGAGCCAGAAAAAAGTCTTGAGCATCACCAGGAATGACCCAACCCCCTCTGCCCCACTGCAAAAGTTGCATTTTTTTTCCACATACATCCATATGTCCTGCCATGCTGTGCCTTCTCACTGATCAGTTCAAGTCACTAATATTTGGTGAAATTCTTAATATGAAATAATTTATTGCCATTTTTCTATATGGATTTTTCTATATGGGTATATTTGCTGATATTTTTTGTTTCTTTGATCTTTTATTTTCTGTTTCTATATTTTATGTTAGTCCTTTTTTTCTTTTTAATTTGGGATTTAATAACATCAATAAATCAATTTTAAAATAACACAATAATATCAACAAAAGCAGAGAAAGCTTTTCACCCAGCTGTGCTCAGGGTTTACTCCTATTTCATGCTCAGAGATCACTCCTAACAGTTCTCAGAGAACCATGTGGTGGGTATAAAATTGGGTCAGCCGCATGCAAGAGACCACATATGCAAGAGAAGTGCCTTAGCACCTTCACTATCATTTTCGTCACTGATATTTGTCTTTGTGTAGTGATAATTGGTTCCAATGAAGTGATTAAACTTCTCCATTGTTTCTTCTAAGATTTATTTATTCAATTATTTATTTATTTGTTTTAGTTTGGGGGGGGCCATACCTAGTAGTGCTCAGGGCTTACTCTTGGCTCTGTGCTCAGGGATCACTTCTGGCGAGCTCAGGAGACCATATAGGATTGAACCCATGGAGGCTGCATGCAAGGCAAATGTCCTACCCTCTGTCCTACTCGCTGCTCTCTGGCCCCATGTTTCTTCTAAGATTTTCATCTGAGGTCAATATGAAGTTACATCTAGAGTTCTAAGCTTAAATGCCATTTGAAAATGAAAGGGGCCAGAGTGATAGTACAGTGGGTAGGACATTTGCCTTGCACATGCATGACCCAGGTTTGATCCCTGGCATCCCATGTGGTCTCTGAAGCACTATCAGGAGTAATTCCTGAGTGTAGAGCCAGGAGTAACCCCTGAGCATTGCTGGGTGTGACAAGAAAGAAAGAAAGAAAGAAAGAAAGAAAGAAAGAAAGAAAGAAAGAAAGAAAGAAAGAAAGAAAGAAAGAAAGAAAGAAAGAAAGAAAGAAAGAAAGAAAGAAAGAAAGAAAGAAAGAAAGAAAGAAAGAAAGAAAGAAAGAAAGAAAGAAAGAAAGAAAGAAAGAAAGAAAGAAAGAGAAAATGTTGAGTTCATTCTAAGAACGCTATTCTCCTTTTTCCTCACAGTTTATGTATTTTAAGTATCTTACTATCACTCTTGCTCCAGTATTTTCTTTATTGGTCTGCTACTCTATTCTTCCACTCAAAGATTTCTGTTAGGATTTTTCTTATTTAACTCTGTCTTTGTAGAATTCTTTTGCACTGATTTCCTTATTTCAGTGAGCACTATTAGAAAATTGCTTTTATGTCTTCATTGGGGGTTTAAGGAAGCTGTGATGGTTTTGATGTTCTCCCAGGTTTTTGTCTTCGTCCATTAGTGCAAGCAAATTCCCCCATTTCTTGGTAACACCCGGTGCTGTGGCAGGGCCAGGGCCTATGTCCAAGCAGGCCTGGGCAGCGATCGGGGCGGGAAGCAAGTTCCAGGTCGAGGCTGTGCCTCTGAGTCTGTGTGGGCCTGGATGGCTACCAGGAATTTGTCCTCAGAGGCGCCCTGCAGCAGCTGAGGTCAGAGGTCAAGCAAGCGGGGCCAGAACCTTGGGGTTCCCAGTTGCTAGTGCCAGCAGCAGCTGTGGTGTCAAGCAGAGGTCAACTCAGAGGTCAAGCTGTGGTGTCAACTCAGAGGTCAAGTAGGCCTGGGCCGCAATAGGGGTTCGAATCTTAAGTGGCCCGCTAGCAAGAGCACCCACAGAGCTGTGTGGCTACAGGGGTGGGGTGGGGGTGGGGAAATCTGCATTTGCAAACAACTGGCAGCAGTGGTCAAGAACCCTTCGAACCTCAGCTGTGCCCTGTGGCACCAGGACTGAGCAGCTTTGGACTGCAGCCAAATTTCAAAACCATAGATTTCTGGGACACCGACACCTGTGCATCAGATTTGGGTGGGTCTGGCCAGTGACCAGGAATTTGAGCTCACTGGTGCTGGTAGATACATGGTATATCAGATTTGAGCAGACCCAGAGGACCACCAGGGGTGTAAGAGCCCCCAGTGACAGCTGTAAGGTCGTCCCTGGGAAAGCACAGGAACAACTGGATATGAAAGAGGGATCTTTTTTTTTGAAAAGACTTAAAACATCTTTTAATTTCAGAACATTCTACAAAGCTATTATAATAAATGCTGAGTGACTCAAGCATAATGATCAATACAAAGGTCAGTGGATCAGAATAAAAATGCACAAATTAATCTTTACTACTATTGCCAATTTACTTTTTTAAATTTTTTTTTTTGCATTTCTTAATTGAATCACTGGGAGATACAGTTACAAAGGTTTCATGTTTGAGTTTCAGTCATACAATGATCGAACACCCTCCACCAGTGCACATTTTCTTTTTCTTTTTCTTTTCTTTTCTTTTTTTTTTTTGCTTTTTGGGTCACACCCAACCATACAAAGGGGTTACTCCTGGCTCATGCACTCAGGAATTACTCCTGGTGGTGCTTGGAGGACCATATGGGATGCTGGGAATCAAACCTGGGTCAGCCATGTGCAAGGCAAATGCCCTCCCCACTGTGCTATCGCTCCAGCCCCAAGTGCACATTTTCCACCACCAATGTCCCCAGTATCTTCCTCCTTCCTACCCTCCCCCTGCCTCTATGGCAGACAATTTTCCCCATACTCTCTCTCTACTTTGGGGCATTAAGGTTTGCAATACAGATACTGAGAGGCTATCACGTTTGGTCCTTTATCTACTTTCAGCACATATCTCCCATCCCGAACAATTCCTCCAACCATCATTGACTTAGTGATCCCTTCGAAAGAGGGGTCTTATCAGCATGAAAACAACTAAAGTTGGGGAGGCTAGCCCCCAGCGCAGACTGGAGAACAGCTTTAAAGAGAGACAATAAGGGGTCTTGTTTTATGCCCAGCAGAAAGAGAGTGATGTCATAGCTTATACATATTCTAGTAGTTTTTTAGGAAATTCATGAGGGTAAAGTGAGCATGTTCAACAGAGAAACACACAATGAACATATGTCACTGGTACATAAAATGGCAGAGAAGCGTCAGCTGGGGCGTATTTTTAGGACAGTGATGAAAAGCAGAGGCTAGAGGCAAGAACGATTCCATGGGACAAAACTATCCAGCCAGAGTCCTCGGTTTCAGTGCGAAAGTATTCATGGCACTGGGGAGGTAGTAGAGGAGTTAAAGCATTTACCTTGTATAAGCCCTGAGCGCAGCCAGGTGCAACTTACACACACACACACACACACACACACACACACACACACACGCGCGCGCGCGCGCACGAAAAGAAAGAAAGAAACTGGGCAGAACTCCATGATGATGAAAAGGGGGAAACTGAGAATTCAAAAAGATAGAGAAGAAGTAGGATTTGGAGATCCTGGAACCAGCAGCTATTCCAAAGTACTGTTGCCATGATTCTCCAAAAGAAGAATGGACAGGAGAATTCTTACTCTTAGTAACTGACCCTCGAGGAAGGCAAAGAATAGTTTCTAGATAGAGTGATTCTTGTTACTATAAAAGAATCTTTAGGAGTCTGGAAAGATCGTACAGTGGGTAAGGCCCTTGCCTAGCACATGGCTGATCTGTGTTCTATCTCGAGCACCTCTACCTCAGAGTCCTACCTGGGGTGATCGATAATCACAGAGGCCTTGCCCTCTGAGAGTCTAAAAAACTCTCAGAGACAGAGAGCCTATAATATCTCCTAAAAAATAAAAAAAAAAGGACAGTCATGTATAATGTTTACATATTTTAAAGTCCCCAGGGGCTGGAGCGATAGCACAGCGTGTAGGGCGTTTGCCTTGCACGAGGCCAACCCGGGTTCAATTCCTCCGTCCCTCTCGGAGAGCCCGGCAAGCTACTGAGAGTATCTCACCTGTGCGGCAGAGCCTGGCAAGCTACCCATGGCATATTCAATATGCAAAAAACAGTAACAACAAGTCTGACAGTGGAGACGTTACTGGTGCCTGCTCCAGCAAATTGATGAGCAACGGGATGACAGTGATTTTAAAGTCCCTACAAAAAAAGGTTAAACAAGTCTTTACTTACTCTTCCAAAACTATAGTTTTTCTGAGATAGGACATGAAATTATAGTCATGGTATTTTACGATATAAATTTATATTGAACTATTGAACTCAGAGGTGACCATTGATTTTTGCTTAAATGAAAATTTTTTCCATCAATTTACTGAATATTAATTGGTTTTTACTTTATTAAGCAATATGCCAGAGTATTTTTAAATGTGTTTCAACCATCCTGAAGATATTCTTTTTTTTTTTTTGCATGAACTCATTTATTTTTTTTATTTTTTTTTAAGAAATATTTTATTGAACCACCGTGAAAAAAAGAAAAAAAATACCAAGCTTTCAGGTTTAAGTCACAGTCAAATACTGATTAATCCACCATCCCTTCACCAGTGCACCCGTTCCACCACCAAGAACCCCAATACACCCCCCTCCCACCCCACCCCCCACCTAAGTAGCTAATGATATTCCCATTATTCTCTATATATATTGAGTACATTCCATATTTCCATACAGAACTCACTATTATTGATTGGAAATTTTCCCCAACAATCAGGCCTGCTGAATAGGCATCATCTAATAATTTCTCTTCATTGCTAAGAGTGAAGACTTTAAGTCCGCGCGGCCGCTGTCGAGACCGCGCGGTTTGGGGTTTCTAATATTTTAGCTCAGTTCACAGTCAAAATGGATGGCTGCAAGAATCCGCTCTGGTGCCAAAATGGGTTAGGAGACCTCAGGATCACAGTCAATAGGCGCGGAGGGTCTGTTTCTCGTCATCCTGAAGATATTCTAAAGTAGCCTCCATAAGCTTGATGCTGTTTAAGGCTCCAGAAACACACGAGTGAACAAGACAGATGCCACAAAGCTTATGACTGAATGCATCTTCTTTAAAACATGATTCATATTTAATATATAATTTAAGACTTTCAGGAGCACAGCCAACCCATAAATTCTTGTCATGTCAAGAGTTACTGACAAAGGGAGTCAAAGAGATAATACAGCGGTAGGGTGCTTGCCTTGCACCAACCCAGGTTAGATTCTGGGCATCACATACAATCCCCCCAGAGTGGTCCATGAGCACAGAGTCGGGAGTACGCTCTGAATACTGCTACATATGACCCACCCCCTCACCAAAAAGGGAGTTGTTGACAAAGAGAGAATAAATATAGGCACACATATTAACATTGTTTAATTATAAGTAAACAAAGAAAACAAGTAAGAATTTCTATTTTCCTTAAGGAAAAATCACTGTCAAGTTATAAGCCACAAATGTCCACGAAGCTTCAACCATGCCAACCATAGACAGGAAAACATTTTGTTTGCCATAAGAAATAATATTTAAGTTTCTATTAGCTATTTCATCTGTTGTACAACATGTCTCCCTCTTAATAATCTGCAGCATGAATAGGAAGCAAATATTTCCTATTATTTGAGCTATTTATTAAATATATGTGCATATAATATGTCATCATCACCATCATCATCATCATCATCATCATCATTCCGTTGATCGTCGATTTTCTCGAGCAGTCTCAGTAACGAATGGAGATTCGTCTTAGCCCTGAGATTTTAGAAGCCTCTCTTTACTCGTCCTTCCCAACAGTGCCACATTGGAGGCTCTTTCAGGGTCAGGGGAATGAGACCCACCATTGTTGCTGTTTTTGGCATATGAATATGCCACGGCGGGGGGTGGGGGGGAGGCTGGAGCGATAGTACAGCGGGCAGGGCGTTTGCCTTGCACTCGGCCGACCCGGGTTCGATTCCCAGCATCCCATATGGTTCCCTGAGCACCGCCAGAAGTAATTCCTGAGTGCAAAGCCAGGAGTAACCCCTGTGCATCGCCAGGTGTGACCCAAAAAGCAAAAAAAAAAAAAAAAAGAATATGCCACGGGGAGCTTGCCAGGCTCTCCCATAGAAACATTTTACTTCAGCCTACAAATTACAAATCATAGTGTTAGCATACAATAACCTCTATTAATTTCCACAATTAACTTTTACTGTTTAATGTCAACATTAACTTCCTAATAAGAAGTGATTTTATTTTCAAATATAAAATTTTATCAACGTTTAAATCAAAGCACATTTAAATACATATCAATCTGACAGCTTTGTTTTTAAGTGCAAAACGACATTCCTTAAATTTAGGAAACAAGGTCATTTAAGACACTGAGTAAGCGGAGAGAAAAAGAATTCTCAAAGGTAGAAGTCACATGTTCTTCCAACAAAGTCCTCCCTCAAATCCTAGTCTCACATGTTCACCTTTCTGAGCAACTTAGTTCAGACCTGTTGATCACAAGGACTGTTTGCAGAAGAACTCTTCAACTGTGGCCATAGCAAAAATCTACTCTCCAAGTATAAATATATAGGTGGAATATATTATGCATACATACTACATATATATTGAAAGGCACTTGACTGCCTTATTCAAGGGGTCCACAGACCACTCCCACTCTCAGCAATACTGGGTCCAGCTCTGGTTCTCAAGACTCGGTGCATGTGCCTGTAACACAACACTCTCAAGGGCCAGTGGTGCTGGGGGCCACTGGGCTACACCCATTGCTGCTCTGGAGGATCAAACCAGGACCTCACGCAGCCTATTTTGAACTATCTCCCCAGTCCCAGTGTTCTTCTCTCTCAATTTCATTCTCTTGATTTACCAGTGCTGGTAATATAAATTTATTCTTATTTTTCTCTACTCTAGAGTGCTTTTGTCTGTAACATAAAACTTTTAGTGCCTGATTATATTGTTTTCTAATCTAACGCTCTCATTTCCAAAATGCAGTGTGCCCTCTACCAGGAAGGTACAATAGATCCTTTGAGGCATGGGAAGGACATATTAGAATTTCTATTTATATTTACTTGGCAACTCTCAAACTTTCTATTTGTGTGTGTAATAGTATATAGAATCAAATCATATTACTATGGGCGGATGATTTATGACAACTTATAAATAAACATTTATATAAGTGCTCATTTTATTTTTACTGACAGCTGTATCAGAGACTAGGTAACTTATAAACCACAGAGCCAGAGAGATAACTGACAGCACTGAGTGCGTGCTTTGCATGCAGGAGGCTCAGATTCTGTTTATTCCTGGCACCACACAGGCTCCCCATACTGCCAAAGCAACCCAGGAGCACCGAGTCAGGAGTCACTATTGAACACAACCAAGTGCTACTACCCCTCCCCAATAGAGTTCTTGCAATTCTGGAAGATAAAAAGTCCAAGATCATAATCCCAGCATGGTCTCGTTTGCGTGGAAGCCTTCCTCTTGGTTCCTAGCCAGCACCCTCTCATAGTTTGCATAAGGTCTGTATGGAATTTCTAATAAAAACACTGATCCCTTGGGGCCAGAGAGATAATACAGGGTTTATGGCACTTGCCTTTCACACAGCTGACTCAGTTCTATACCCGGCCCTGCATATGGTCCCTTGAGCACTGCCAGGAGTAATCCCTGAATACAGAGTCAGAAATAAGTCTGGGCACAACTGGCCCCCAAATAAACTAACAAAAACACTGATCTCCTTCATGAAGACTCCACGTTATGACCTAAAAGCCTTCCAAAAGACCCTACATCAGCCCCAGAATTCCAACATAAGAATTTTGGCAAAAAGAATACAAACATTTAGACCATAGCAAAGGCTTTGTGGTTGCTGGGGTTTTTTAAGTTTTGATTATTTTATATTGCAGTGACCTTGGTTTACCACACTGTAGAAATTCCAGGTGTAGAATGACATACTTTAACACCTGCACATACAGCGCCATGCCTGCCACCAAGGCAGACACCATTTCCCACCACCTCCATTTCCTGTTCTTCCCTCCTCCCCACTTCCTTCTTAGGAACTGTTGGATATTAACCCTAAGTGTTTAAGGCTTCATCAGTGAATTGCCCTTTTTCCTCTCCCCAAAGAAGCTTATAGTGCTCTTAGGAGCACCCCTGGTCCCCTGAGTTTATCTTTAACTTTTCCTTTGTACTTCACCTCTCATTGTTACCTACTAAATTCCCCGAGTCAGGCTTGGTTACTTATACAGTGAGACCTTCTGGTGACTCTGGAGTTTGTGTTTGTAGTGAATTGCTTGCTTTTCTATTTCCCCTATAACCATTTCATATTTTACTATAGAGCAATGTTCTTTGCTTAAACACAGAAATACCATTAAAGTTATGCTCCCATATTTGGGAGTTCATTGATTCTGAAATATATCTACTCCTGGGCATCTGTTATAATTATTTAACTAACACCCCAAAAGGGAGGGTTCCACTAGGATTTGGATGGACTCGGACTGAGCAGCAAAGCTATCCCAGCATCTAAATGGGACAGTCTAAAAAGCATAAAAGTTCAGGTTTGTTTTTTTTTGCTTTTTGGGTCACACCCGGCGATGCTCAGGGGTTACTCCTGGCTCTGCACTCAGGAATTACTCCTGGCAGTGCTCAGGGGACCATATGGGACGCTGGGACTCGAACCCGGGTCGGCTGTATGCAAGGCAAACGCCCTACCCGCTGTGCTATCACTCCAGCCCCAAAAGTTCAGTTTTGATGCAAGCCATTACGACTTAAGAGAGAGGACTCCCATGGGGAAGGAAATGCTAAACCAGCCTGAAGACTTAATCTGGGATTTAATCTGCCCCCCTGGAGACCAGAGAACTAAGTTTTGGATTCTATATCTCTTACTGTGTTTATCTAAATAAGTGCAAGTATTAATAAGAAGTAAACTTAGCTGTTTAATATGTACTAGCAGCAAGGGAAAGAGAAAGGCAACATAGATGCCCCTGGGAGACAGAGATCTCTTTGTGTTAATCCCCCCAAGAGAACTGCCTCTGTCTAAACACTTTACCTCTGTAAGTGATCAATCACACCTACATGCAGTCCTGCATCTCGAACCCCCCTCAGATATTATATAAAAACTGTTCAGGGTCTGGAGCTATGGCACAGCGGGTAGGGCGTTTGCCTTGCACTCGGCCAACCCAGGTTCGATTCCCAGCATCCCATATGATCTCCTGAGCACTGCCAGGAGTAATTCCTGAGTGCAGAGCCAGGAGTCAGCCCTGAGCATCACCGGGTGTGACCCAAAAAAAAGCCAAAAAAAAAAAAAAAACTGTTCAGCCCTGGAGTTAAATGGGCCATTTGGCCATCTTGAGTCCCCCTTGAATCTCTTTGTTCCTCTGGAGGCCTGGGAGGTGGTTCTCGGCCACTGAGTGCATCACACACTTGAACTCACAAGGAACCACCATTCTGCTCGGAGAACCAAAGGCTTGTTTTAGTTTAGTTTCGTTTATTCATTTGCTTCCATTCTCTAGCTTTCACATGAGTGAAATTATATGAATTTCTTTCTGTCTGACTTATTTCATTGAGCATAATTACTTTAATCACTACAGTTACATAATTACTATAATTACATAATCACTACAATCTATGCTGCAGCAAATGGATAGATTTCGTGCTTTCATCATATGTATACATCATATCTGCTCTATCCACTCATCTGCCAGTGGCCTCCTAGACATCCATGTCTTGACATCCGTGAATAATGGTGTAATGAATATAGGGATCCATGAAACTCTTCAAACTAGTGTTTTCGTATTTCTAGGATAATACCCAGAAGTGAACTTTCTAAATTATATGATACTGTATTTTTCTAATTTTTTGAGAAAGCTCCATATTGTTTTCCATAGTGATTCCACCCGTTTAAGTTTCTATCAATAGTGTATGAGGATTCCCTTTTCTCTACATCCTTACAATGTCATTTTTTAAAAAGAATAGACCTTAGAGTTAAACAGAAAAATATAATCACCAAAGTTCAATGTGCATTTAGCCTTGTCTACATCATGCTTTTCCAGAGAATAATGATTTTTTATTTTGTTTGTTCTAGCCAAAGGACTTTGTGTATACTAATGCTAACAAATATTTCTTAAAGGCCAGAGAGAGTACAGCGAGTAGGGTGTTTGCCATGCATTCAGCTGACCCACGCTTGATCCCAGGCACTCCACATGATACTCTGAATCCAGGAATAATCCCAGAGCGCAGAGGCAGGAGTAACCCCTGAACACTGTTGGGTGTGGCAAAAAGAAACCTTAAATATTTATTGAACTTCATTGACATACAATTCAGTTATTCAGGCTACTCTTTGAACTCATTTTGGAAATATTTTTACTGAAGCTAAAGGTATCTCAGAAATTTTTAATCAAAAATTGAAACCAAGGGGCTGGAGCGATAGCACAGTGGGTAGGGCGTTTGCCTTACACTCGGCCAACCCGGGTTCGAATCCCAGCATCCCATATGGTCCCCTGCGCACCGCCAGGGGTAATTCCTGAGTGAAGAGCCAGGAGTAACTCCTGTGCATCGCCGGGTGTGACCCAAAAACAAACAAACAAAAAAAAATTGAAACCAAAAGGGAAAATGTACGTTTTCCTTTGTACCAGTAGAAAGGACCTTCAGTGAAAAATAAACTGTAATAGAAAATATAGATGTGGATAGATAATACAGGGATCAAGGCACTTGTCTTGCATCTGGCCGGTTCAAACCCCTGTCACTACATGTAGTCCCTTGAGCACCACCAGGAATCACTCCTGGCAGAGTCTGGAACAGCTCCTGTATACTACAGGATGTGACCACCCCCAAAAAAAATAAAAAGAAAAAAATGTAAATACAGAAGCAATACTAATAGTAGAGCATTGCAAGTAATAAAGTCATCACCAACATCCTAAAGCCAAAGAAATGCCTAACTATTCTCAGTTAACTCCCATTTGGCACTATTTTTTACTATATTCAAGGCATGGTAGACATCTAATGTTTTATTAACTACAATTTTATTTTTGTTCTAATTCTGTCAGGAAAATTTGGATGCTGTCACAGAATTTCAAGTCTGTGGTCAAAGAGCATTATAAAATCATCCAGCTATTTGTTTAATTATAATAAATTGCAGTCACAGAGAGTGAGTTATTTATTTGTGGGGAGGGTTGGGCCATACCTGGCGGTGCTCAGGACTCACTCCTGGCTCTGTGCTCACAGATGACTTCTGGTGGTGGTAGTGGGGGGCACTGTGTCTGGTAGTGGAATCAGACCTGGGTCAGCCACGTGAAAAGCAAATGCCTTACCTCCTTCAGCATCTCTCCCACCTCTAGAGTAAGTTACTTTCTGGTCCAAAAAAAAAAAAAAAGCCAGCAATACCTACTTCATACAATTCAGCTATAATCTTGGTTTTTGTTTTATTTTGTTTTTGTTTTTGTTTTTTTTTGCTTTTTGGGTCACACCCGGCAATGCACAGGGGTTACTCCTGTCTCTGCACTCAGGAATTACTCCTGACAGTGCTCAGGGGATCATATGGGATGCTGGGAAGCTGGGTCTGCCGAGTGCAAGGCAAACGCCCTACCCGCTGTGCTATTGCTCCAGCCCCTCAGCTGTAATCTTGGATTCAAAGAAACATTAACACTTAAAATGTAGGAATGAATAATGGGCTAGAATCTGGAACCTGTTTTACTTGGAGGACATGAGACTTATATTACAGTTTGTCAGTCTGACAATAATAAACACATTTTTCAGGAGTCTATAATAGTCTAATAGGTTGTGACCTCTCAGCTTCCTTATCTTGGAAATACTTTAGGTCATAACAGACAGGCACACAGGATGGGTGGGGGCCAGTTAAGGATGGAAAAGTCTCACTCATGTTCAGAACCACATCTGAAAACAGCATGAGATCATGAACTCTAAGCCAAGCTGCACATTCAGGTTCAAGAAACCCCATCACAGGTTCCAAGATGTCTATCTTCCGACAGCTTTTTATACATTTCTGTCATACTGGCTCACAAACGCTGAAGCACTTCTCAGTCTTTCCCATACAGTCACCAAACAAGAGTCCTTTCTACAATTTGAAATATTTTGTAACACAGCTGACATTCCACGTTTATCTCCACCAAGTACATTCCAAAGAGACAGTAACTGAAAAAAAGGTAAACTGGAGTTTATCTTCCCATGCGGAGGGCGGGGGAGGGAGACTGGCTTGAAACTATTAACTCCAGGGCTCACCAACAGAGCTGGTCTATTTTGACCCAGAGTCCAGTTGGGACAATTCCTGGCAGCAGCTACCAAACAGTGCGGGAAGAAGAAACTGGGACAGGAGGTTCTAAGAAGAGAAACCGTCTATCTTTCTTAACCCTCGAATTGAAGGAGCATAATCAGCTCAATAAGCACTTGCTGCACGCCTACTAATGAACACACTGCCACCTAGGACGGCTCAGCTGCCATCTGGAACAGTCAGTGAGGAGAGGAACAGATGTATCGACCACTAGAAGACTGGCGAGAAACAGGAACAGCTGGGCAGGGCTGCAGCAGACAGCCCAAAGGAGCACAGGGATCACTGTAACCTACAGGAGTTATTCTAGAAAATACACGTTGTATGAATGCTGCTAAATTAAAGAAAAGGGGGCTAGAGAGAGAGAGCTCAACAGGCTGAAGCACATGCTTTGCATATAAGAGGCCTGAATCTGATCCCTGGCACCGCATGATCCCCTAAGCAGTGTCCAGAGAAACCCCCAAACACTGAGCTAGGGGGCCTCTGAACTCTGCTGGATGTGGTCTTAAAAAAAAAAAAAAAAGAATCAACAATAAAAAAAAGTCTGAGAAAAGGAAAACAAACTAATCCATCACAAAGAGTCCAGGGCTAATCCATCTGGCAGTCTGACGGCTCCATCACACAGCCTTCACCCAAGCCAGTCAATATCTGCCTGGAAAGGAGCCAATAAAAGCATTCTTCTTGGATCCTGTGAACAAAACCCCCCTGACGGTGGATATAGAGTAAGTACTCAATGTAAGTACACCTCTCTGCCACTCACGGCTGCACCCCCATCCCGACTCTGTAAGTCCCCACATCTCTCCTGTCCCAGGAGCAGAGTCAGATCAGAATGAACTGCTCAGCAACCCCAACTCTTTTTCCCCCCTTTGCTAGAGATTGATCCAGCAGGCAAGGCATGCACTGATCCTGGCGACAAATGTAAGACCCAGGATCGGGCAGCTTCTGACTGCAAGTCCCTGGGTGTCTCCTGTCACTTTGTCCTTTGAGAACCAAAAATAAAGCTTCCTCTTCCTGCTGAGAATAAAAAATAGGCCGGTTCAGGTTCCTGCTCCCTCATGCAAAATTCATCTTGGCAAGGCTCTGGAAGAAAGGGAAGCATGGGTTTGGGGGACTAACAACAGGGAAGGCAACAGTATAAAATGTGTGTTCCCTTCCAGAGAGGTTGCTGCTGTGTTCAGCTGCTGTATGTGCAGGGGGGAGGAAGGGCTGCATTCTCTGATGGGAGCTGCAGTGAGCACATCAGCTGCAAGATGACCATTTTTTCTGCTTTTGGTTTTTGGGCCACACCCGGCACTCCTCAGGGCTGACTCCTGTTCAGCGTGGGGGACTCAGGATTGAACCTGAGTCAGTCATCTATATGACAAGCACCCCACCTGCTCTACTATCAGGCTGATAGTAGAGCCCCGAGGAAGACCTTTTTTTCCCCTAAATTTTGTTAAAACATCATGATTTACAAAGTTATTCATAGTTGAATTTTAGACACACAATATTGCAGCACCGATCCCACCACCAGTGCCAGTGTCCCTGCACCAGCATCCCTAGGTTTCCCATCCCAGTCTGCCTCCTTACCAGGCATATTTTTTAGGTTTGGTAGGTTTGGGTAGTTGTAGTTTGGATCTCATGCTTCCAGTGTTGTTGGTTTTGTGGTTTGTATGATAGCTCCTTTCTCTACATCCCCAATGTATCCAAGGCCCTTGACCCCCACCCCACCCCATTACTTCCCTTCATCTTCTTCATTCCCCCTTCAGTTTCAATCCTTTTCTGTCCTTTTCCTCATATTCTCTGGGGTCATGGGTGATCAATCTAGGCAACTCCCCTTTTATACACTGCATTGCCTCATCCAATTATTCTACATACCACAGATAAGTGAGATCATCCTGTTTGTTCTACTTCTTCTGAGTTCATCATCATCATCATCATCATCATCATCATCATCCCGTTGATCATCAAATTTCTCAAGCGGTCTCAGTAACGTCTCCATTCATCCTAGCCCTGAGATTTTAGAAGCCTCTCTTTACTTGTTCTTTCCAATGGTGCCACATTGGAGGCTCTTTCAGGGTCAGGGGAATGAGACCCATCATTGTTATTGGTTTGGGCATATAAATACACCATGGGGAGTTTTCGAGGCTCTCCCATGTGGACAGGAAACTCTCGGTAGCTTGCCAGGTTCTCCCAGAGGGAGAACTAGGCTTTAAGAACTGTATAGTTCTTATAGACCTATAAGAACTAGGCTATATAATCTAGTTCTCAGAGGGAGAACTAGACCATAAAACCAAGCTTCTGGAAGTTTGGTTTTATAGTCTCTGGATGTTGGCCGTTGGTGGGATTACAGTCCCTGGGTGTGAACACCTAGCTACCGGAAAATGGGAAATCTGGGCAGAAGAGGCCCAGTCCCAATCCGAGCAGGCTTGGAGGTCTCAGCTCTGGGTCCCACACACCTGGGTTCCTCTGCCAGTTCCTTCATACCTGAGGCTCGTCCGAACATGTGGAGAGGGGCCTTGAGCATGGCTGTGGCTAGGCTCCGGAGGTCTTCAGACACAGGAGCTCTGCTCGGGGCGGGGAAGGAAACTAAAGCCCACCCCCTCCAAGGGGCCCCGGGGAAGACAGACAAGCTCAGGGGCAAGAGACTCTTGTGAGTTACTAAACTTAATATGATATCTTCTAGTTCTATCTATGTTGCAGTGAGCTGCATGATTTCATCATTACTCAAGGAAAACCTTTTACTCTCTTCACAATTGCCTGTGCCAGTCATTGTCTTCCCTTCACACATGCACGGAATCCGAGAGACTTGGAGGAAGAGGAATTGATGTGAACTTTGGGGAACTCATTTCTCCATTACTTGCCACCTCTTTCCCAACTTCTGGAGCTGGGAGTTGCAATGCATAAAATGCCCCACTCCCAGTTGTGCTTTCCAATAAAATAGGAATGACAGAGGAGTGGAAATGGGGAGGTTCACAGTGTTTCTGAGCTTTCTGCCAGCACTGGATCCAGAAGGACACAGACCTACGAGATCACACCTTCATCTCTCCAGCATTCCGTACTGCCACCCCCACAAACTTTTGTTTCTCTATGGAAACATAAGCTCACTTAACACAAGAATTTAAGAGCTAAAACTACAACAAAACATAAGCAACAAAGTAAACCCTGAATACTACCTAAGGCAGAATTGAGAAAAAGATAAGTCAACAACTTAAAACAACATGGTAAATGCACTTATCAAGTAGTAGTAAATGTCAACAACATAAAGCAAACCCAATTATTCATATAGATAATCTCTTATATTAAAATTATGACTACAAATGACAAATTCTCTAATTCTCTTGATGGAACAGCAGCAGGTTATATAGAGTTTAGAAATAATCAGTGATGTGAATGAAAAAATGAAAGAATGCTAAAAAGGGAACTAAAAAATCAAGATCTCATGGGCTGGAGCAATAGTACAGTGGGTAGAGTGCTTAACTTGCACACATCCAAGTCGAGTTCAGTATCCAGCATCCCATAGGGTCCCTCAAACACCACCAGGAGTGATCCCTGATTGCAGAGCCAGGAGTAACCCCTGAGCATTGCTGGGTGTGGCAAAAATAAGTAAATAAAGGTAGCAAAGATATGAAAGAAGAAATGGATGATGAAAAACAAAGAAATGGGTAATAAAATAAAGGTATTTAAAAAGGGTAGGGATGATTCAAAAAGGCTGCAATAGTAAAAAATTAATAACAATAAATAAATAAAGGACTGACATCTATGTAACACTAGATCTCAGTGAAAGTGAACCAAAAAAAAACCTGAGAATTAATATTACAAAAAATCATGAGTAATGGATTTGCCAATATTAGAGAAAGATTTAAAAACTCAGAAACAAAAGGCACAAAATGCACCAAAGAGGAGCCATAGGAAAAACCCATGTACAGGCTAAAAAGGGAGGACAGCATGTATGACATTTGCCTTGCATGCACCTGACATGGGTTCAATTACTGGAACCACATATGGTTTCACTGAGTCCCATCAGGAATGACCCCCTGAGCACTGAGCCAGGTGTAAGCCCTGAGCACAGTCAGGTGTCTTCCAAAAGGGGGGGGAAAAGTAAAAAGTAAAACTCCATATACCTAGGTCCATTATGATGAGACAAAGAAATATTCTAGAAGCTCACAGAAATAAAGAATACTTGACCCATAACACAGTTAGACGCAGATCAACAGCTGACTTCAACAGAAAAAAAAAAAGTTAAGTAACATTGTACATTGTACAGTGACGAAGGAAAGTAAAACTGGACCTTGAACTTTACATACATCTAAACGTTATTTAAATGAGATGGCACAATAAAAATGTTCTTATGCATACAAAGACTTGGAACCCACCACAGAGTGTTTTAACACACTCTTGGGAGAAGAAATCAAACAATAGAAGTAAAGCAAGAAGAGGGCTGAGTGATAGTGCAGCAGGCTGGCGTTTGCCTGGCATATGGCTGGCTGGGTTCCATCCTCAGTCTGCCCAAAGTGATCCCTGAGTGCAGAGCCACGATCAAGCCCTGAGCACCACTGGACGTGACCCCAAAACAAAAGTGAAAAGGTAAATCAAGAAGGTTATAAGAGGAGCTGGAGCGATAGCACAGCGGGTAAGGCATTTGCCTTGCATGCGGCTGACCCGGGTTCAATTCCCAGCATCCCATATGGTCCCCTGAGCACCACCAGGAGTAATTCCTGAGTGCAGAGCCAGGAGTAACCCCTGTGCATCGCCAGGTGTGACCCAAAAAGAAAAAAAAAAAAAGAAGGTTATAAGAAAAATAAGAATATGAATGACTATCAACAAATCCAAGATTATATTAACAAGGGTAAATGTGTGTGTGTGTGTGTGTGTGTGTGTGTGTTGCCTCAGATTTTAAAATACAGACATATGAGTAAGTTTGTAAATCCTGGTGCTTTAATAAAAATGTTTTAATACAATAAAATGCAGACATACATTTGATGGGAATATTAGCATTTGAATGAGGAAAAGAAAAAAATAAAAGGGGTAGATGACGGATGTGTCATAGCAGAGGTCCAGTTCCTCTGCCACTCATTCAAGAAAGAACGTGAGAAAGAGCTATTAGCAATAAGCCATCAGGTCAGAAGATGACGTTTCCAGACAATCACCTTGCCTACATACGCATGATAAGTAGTTGTGGGTTTTTGCTCTGTGTGTGTGTGTGTGTGTGTGTGTGTGTGACAGTGTGTGGTGCCAGGGGTTGAATCCTGGGCCTCACATATACAAAGCAAGTACTTCTCCATTGAGCTACATCCCTAGCCCCAAAAGCAGTTTATTTAGGAGAATCGAGAGTAGGAGTCTTTTTTAGAAAGGGCAGGTTTGCAGATTGGTGAGTGTTCGGATGGGCAACAGATGCCATTGTGGTGTTCTGAGTCATACTCCATCATATCTGCAAATCGGAACAAAGATTTCTGACTCCTTCTTCAGTCTACATGTTATCTTTCCTGTGAGAGGCTTTTCTGGGGGAAGGACAAGATAAAGGAAACATTCTCTGCATTCTCAACAGATCTCACCCAGGAGAGTTCACTCAGTTATAATTTTGAATTTCAAGTTTCAATTTTTTTTTTAGCTGGTTTCAAGTTCCCATGGTCAGTTGTTCATTTCCACAGTCTTGTGATGGGAAATGAAATGAAGCACCAACTCAGATCTGGCTACTTCCTGCAAATGGGGTTACTGTGTGGGTGGAGGCAAATGGACTAGAACAAATTGATTTCGTGAGAAAAATAGGCCTTGATTTCTTGAACATGGCTAAAGTTGAGGCAAGAAGTTGTTTTAAAACATCCAACATGTAAATCTCTACACCCCTATTTATACCAATAAGAACTAATTTTTGAGTCGGGGATGTAGACTCTACACAGAGCATTCACTTTGTATGTGTGAGGCCCTAAGTTCAATCCCCAGCACCACATACACACACACACACACACACACACACACACACACACACACACATACACACACTTGTTTGATTAAGATGAAAAGGACAATAATAATAATGATTAAAATTACCATCTTAAATTCTAATCTTAAATGTTCAATGTTCCTAATCTGGAACCAGAGCAATAGTACGGTGAGTAGGGTATTTGCCTTGCACATGGCCAACCTGGGTTCAATTCCTGACATCCTGCATGGTCCTCTGAGCCTTGTCAGTAGTGATTGCTGAGTTTAAAGCTAAGTGTAAGCCCTGAGCACAACTTGGTGTGGCCCCAAAACAAAACAAAACAAAAAAGTTCCTTATCCTGGGGGAAGCCCATTAATTAGATCCTGCAAAAAGAAAACATTCTTTTCTTTTCTCCTTTGGTTTTAGGTCACACTTGGATCATTCCCACATGCAAAACTTGTGCTTCAGCCCTTTGACCCTAAAGGACCATTCCTTCTTATAGCTCAAAGTTATTTTGCCCTTTTTTTCTTTTTTTTTTTTTTTTTTTTGGCTTTTTGGGTCATACCCGGCAATGCACAGGGTTTACTCCTGGCTCTGCATTCAGGAATTACTCCTGGTGGTTGGTGCTCAGGGAACCATATGGGATGCTGGGAATAGAATCTGGGTCGGCCACATGCAAGGCAAACGCCCTAACCACTGTGCTATTGCTCCAGCCCCACATTTTGCCCTTTTATCAAGGTTCTGTTTCCTCAGAAATATTCGTGTAGGAACAGCAGATCATGTGTATGATTTCACAGTGTGCCCCTCTGGTGGACCAAGAGGAAGTTTAGAATGATCTGGTGTCAGGGGCCTCATATACCAGTATTCTAATGATTATTTGTCTGATTTGGGGGCCCACAGCAGACTACATTCAGAGCTTACTCTTGCTCCTCACTCAGGGATCATTCCTGGCACTATTCAGGGGACCAAAAATGGCACTGGGATTGAACTGAGGTTGACTGCATACAAGGCAAGCACTTTACCCACTGTAACCTGTCCTTTCTTTCATTACTGAGAGAGTATGTTCTTTCATTACTACTTTTTGGAGTAATTATGCTTTTTCGCTGTGTCCTTTAAAATTTTTTTGGCATAGCCAATAAATTTTAGACCAGGCCTCTGTTAGCGTATCCCTCCACATGAGGGACAAGAAGTCAAAAGAAACTCTTCTACCCAACATCGTTCTTGTGTCTTGCCGTCATTGCACCTTTTTGCCCCTTAGGAGTGATAATCACATTCCTCTGACTAATCTGTACTGTGCTTGTTGTCCACTGTTTGTTTATTTGAGGAGTTTGGGCCATACCCAGTAGTGTTCAGGGGCTACTCCTGGCTCTTGCTCAGAGATCACTACTGATGGTGCTCAGGAGGCCATATGGGATGTCAAAATAGATCCAAGGTCAACTGTATGCAATTCAAGCAACTTAACCCTTGTACTATCTCTCTAGCCACTAGTTCAGTCTTTTGGGGATTGGAGGAAGGATCACACCCAGTGGTGCTCAGGATTTACTCCTGATTCTGCCCTCAGGGAGTCCTGGCAGGGTTGGGGGACCATATGGGATACCAGGCATCAAACCCAGGTCTGTCACATGCAAAGCAAGCATTCTATTCACTGTACTATCATTCTGGCCCCTAATCAGTCTTATGGGAGGACAATGGGTCACAAATAATGACCAAATAAGCATAGTCCTTTGATTTACCAGCCATCAAACTAAAAGGCATAGTAGACTAGCAGTGGGCAGAAATGCAATTTAAACTTGAAAAGTAAATCAGGAGAAGGCAAATCTGCATGAACAATAATTTGAGGAATAGAATCAGAAGTAGTAACAAGAGCTGGAGAGACAGTACAGTAGGTAGAGCACTTGACTTGCACACAGCCAACCTAGGTTCAACCCCTGAGCCCCCCGTGAGTATTCCAGTAGTGTAGAGCTATGAGAAAACCCTGAACACCAGCAAGTGTGGCCCCCTAATTAACAAAACAAAGCAAAAGAGTAATGAGTGTCACAAAGACAGTTTAGCTGACTGAGGCCTGGCTTTGGTGTTTGTTTTGATTTGATTTTTTTTTTCGGGGGGGCCATACCTAGTGATGCTCAGGTATTACTCCTGGCTTTGATTTCAGGAATTACGCCTGGCAGTACTCGGGGGACCATATGGGATGCCGGGGACAAAGCCCAGGTCAGCCGGGTACAAGGCGAGAGCCTTGCCCACTGTGCTATCACTTCAACCCCTGAGGCCTGGCTTTGAGCTCTTAGCACTACTGAGAGTGACCCCCAAGGACCAAGCCAGGAGCAGCTCCTGACCACCACCATAGGTGGCCCAAAAAGCAACACAAAACACAAATTTAGTAATCAGACAAGAACAGATGTCCAGTCAAGGATAGATCTCAATCTGCGCTGGAGAGATAGTACAGTGTATAAGACACTTGCCTTGCTTGTGGCTGACCTGGTAAGGCTTGTGACTGACCTGGGACCACATAGGGTTCCCAGACCCCACCAGGAGTGATCCATGAGTACAAAGTCAGGAGTAAGCCCTGAGCACAACCGGATATAAAACGAACAAGCAAGAAGACCATTGATCTATTCTCCCCATTGAATGAAAGAAATCCTATGGAATAAATGATTAGTTCAGAAATCAATTTAATTCCCTTCTTTTGCCACATGTGATATAGTTTGATTCTTTCTTTCTTTTTTTTTTTTTTTTTTTTTTGCTTTTTTTGGGTCACACCCGGCAATGCTCAGGGCTTACTCCTGGCTCTGCACTCAGGAATTACCCCTGGCGGTGCTCAGGGGACCATATGGGATGCTGGGAATCAAACCCGGGTCGGCCATGTGCAAGACAAATGCCCTACCCACCGTGCTATTGCTCCAGCCCCTAGTTTGATTATTTTTTTACCCCTTTATCAACAGGATGACGTCTAGTCAATGATGCATAAGAGAAAGTTAAAAAGTTTTCATATCACTTTTCTTTCTTTCTTCTTTTTCTTTTTCTTTTTTATTTGGTTGTTGTTTGTTTCTTTGGGCTTTTTGGTTTTAGGACACACCTGGCAGTGCTCAGGGCATACTCCTATCTCTGGGCACCCAGGAACCACTCCTGGCAGGGGTCTGGGGACCATATGGGATGACAGCAATAGAACCCAGGTCTCCGTGTACAAAGCAAGCAGCCTACCCGTTGTACTATCACTCTGGCCCCTATTTTTCTTTTTCTTAATTTTCATATATATATGCATATATATACACACACATATATGTACATATTATATATGTGTGAACTGGAGTTATAGCACAGCGGATAGGGCGTTTGCCTTGCACGCAGCTGACCCGGGTTCGATTCCTCTGCCCCTCTCGGAGAGCCTGGCAAGCTACTGAGAGTATCTCGCCCTCACAGCAGATCCTGGCAAGCTACCCAGGGCGTATTTGATGTGCCAAAAACAGTAACAACAAGTCTCTCACAATGGAGACGTTATTGGTGCCTGCTCGAGCAAATCAATGAACAACAGGATGACAGTGCTACAGTGCTATTATATGTGTATATACGGAATATATATACACATATATATACATATATATGTTGGAATTGCTGTGAATAAGACAGTCTACCACATAGAATTTCAAAAGGATTTAATTTGACTTGCTTCTTGCTTCAGGTGGGCTAGGAGTTTGGGGATGAGACTGAGGGGTGGGCAAAAACTTATTCTTGAACCAGAGAGATAGTATAGCAGGTAGGGCTCTTACCTTGCACACAGTCAACCTGGGTTGGTCTCTGCCATTCCACATGGTCCCCTGAGCACCACCAGGAGTGGTGAGCCAGGAGTAACCCCTGAGCATCGCCCAGTGTGGCCCAAAACCAAAATAAAAACAAACTTTACTCCTACCTGTAGACAGGCAATTAACAATGTCTTATCCCAAGTCAGATACGATACACTTCTTGGTATGATTTAACCAGTCATCTTTAAAATAGGAGTCACTTTCTTTATTGATTGGGGTCTCCACGCTGAGTAGTTTCCAGCTGATATTCAATTGTAACATAAAAGCAGGTCCATTGTTTCTCCATAAGGACTCTTTTATATACCACATCTGGACATTACTTTCTTTAATAGCACCCAGGCCACTTCAGTTCTTATTTTAATGCTTGTCTACAGTCCACAAATGTGTCCACAGACATTAATAGGTCATGATAGTCACCCGCTGCCCCGGGCATCTGAGTAATGTCCACCTGTCAATCCCAGTGTGCCATTTACCCCTTCTGTGCACACCCAATTGAGGGGGTCTTGACGAAGTCTTTGGATTGTTCTTTGCACAGATGAGGCAGCTCTATGTTTAGACAAACTCTCTGACACAGCCAAAGCTTGCTTCTCTTATGTGCCTCTGAATCCAGTAGGTAGTGGTGCTCTTCGATCATGCTTACTGCCCTCTGCTTGTTTTAACAAGGTGCATAAAGCCCTCTGCCATCGGAATTAGACCTTGTGAGTTATGTTATTTTAATTATGTGAGTCTAAGACAAAGTTTCATTCTTCTGTTCTTTTAGTAATCATCAAAATAAATACTTTTATGTAGGCAAAACATTCAGAGAGGTCTGTCTGGGGCAGTAAAAGTCCCGTCGTATTTATAGTCTTTCTTTTAGCAGCTCCCCTCATTATCTTGTCCATCAGTCTGTCTGTTGCCTTTTTCAATCTTACCGGCTCCCTTTTTGATGTCCAGGCTCCGCATCACAGTCACGTGGGAGCTGAACAGTCTCTGGCCGCTGTCGTATCTCAGGGTCATGCCATGTCCTTATCTGAAGTCAGGAGTCCTGTTTCCTTCCAGACGGTCCCATGAACATGCAGGACCATAAAGGCAGAAAGGGAGTCAATATGACACAGTCTGGAACAGAAGTGTGGAGCGCCAGGTCACTTTAAATCTCCGCCCATGGAACGGGTAGCCAATCAGAATGGAGGTCGGGTGGCTGGGGGTGGGATTTGGCAATAGTTAAAAGGAAGCCTCCAGCCCCCTCTCCTTCCCTCCCTTCCTCCCTCTTTTTCCTCTTCTCCCTTTTTCCTCTTCTCCCTCTTTCTTCCCTCCCTCTCACTTTTCCTCCCTCTTTATCTCTCTCTCCCTCTCCATCTCTCTCTCTCCCTGTCACTTTCCCTCCCTCTCTCTCCCTCCCTCTCCCTCTCACCCCTTTCCCCTCCTCTTCCTCGCCCCCCACCCTAAGTCTCTCTCTGTCTCTCTATGCAGCACTCTCTGGACTCCCCCCTCTCAGGTAGGGCTGAGCGCCCCAGAAATGTTGCCCAGTTCAGACAGGCCAAATAGGCCCAGAGAGGGGCAGAATCCAGGCAGGACCCCAGGAAAGCTCAGGTTCAGGCAGGGATGCTGAGCCCAGGGGCCTCACCCGTGCACACATGGCCATGGCTGGAGACTAGAAAAGCCGGGACAGGATGACAGGAACTGCTGGGGTTCGGTTGGGAGGCCCGGGGACAGGTTCAGGGCACAGGGATGTCACCCATGAGCATATGGCCATGGCCGGAGACTAAGGAAAGCGTATGCGGGATAGCGAGCCGCGCAGAGACAGGACCTGGCCGCCGTTCCCGGGAGGTGAGCAGACCACGTGGGTCGAGACAGGGAGGCCGTTCACGGGACCGGGCAGCGTCAGGAACAGGACCAGTGATACCGTTCACGGGTAAAGGAGAGGCCTGGACATCCGGGGAGGGACCTGGACCCATCTATTTTATCTGTACAATAAACTCACTTTCAATCTTCCAAGTTGTTTTTTGTTTGTTTGTTTGTTTTTTGCTTTTTCTGGGCCACACCCGACGATGCACAGGGGTTACTCCTGGCTTTGCACTCAGGAACTACTCCTGGCGGTGCTCAGGGGACTATATGGGATGCTGGGAATCGAACCTAGGTCGGCCGCGTGCAAGGCAGACGCCCTACCCGCTGTGCTATCGCTCCAGCCCCTCAATCTTCCAAGTTTTGTATGCAAATCTTTTATACAATTCTCAAGAACCCACCAGCACAGGAAAATCTGCTTTTGCGCCAACGAGTCTAAAGGTTTCTCTTTTTTCTATTGGAGAGGATCAAGGCTCAGATGAGGGGGATTAACCCCGCCCTTTGCAATGACGTCCTGGGGAGTAAAGAACCAAAGCTGCAGCCTCTGTCCTGTCAGGTCCCAGTCAGGCATCTCCCTCGACGTCCGACCCTAATCCATGAAGCCGCTGCCATCCCTGAAGTCTTCCTGCTCGGGCTCTATCAGCAGCTGGTCACCGAGGTCACGTCTGCTGACATAAACCAGCTCTACAACCTGTTACTCTTCAGTTCATACCAGCTCCCCAGCACCTGCCAGGAGGAGTGTGGGCGGATTCAGGGGGGAGACTAGAGTTTGTCTTTTAGGTTGTCACGAAGGATGCTTTGCTGTTTCCCCATCCTTCCTGCTGCTAGCTAGGAACCATCTTCCTGCTCCCAAAGCACTGACACACGATGGCCGTGGCGACGGACATGGCAGTGGGTTGCCTTAGGGTAAATTTTTCAAGTTCTTGGAGGTCACGGGTAGCTGCGATGCCTGAAGACAAGGCGGAAAAAGAAAACCCCTGACCATGGAGTCGAAACCTGTTCCTGTATTAATCAACCCTGGCACAGGCCCTGCTTCTCATTTGCACAGAGGCTAAATGGTTTGTCTAAACTGTGATCCAGGACCGGAACAGTAGGACAGCGGGGAAGGTGCTTGCCTTCCATGTGGCCAACCCGAGTTCAATCTGCTGCATCCCAGGTGGTCCCCAAGCACTGCCAGGAGTGATTCCTGAGTGCAGAGTCAGGAGAACCCCCTAAGCATCATTGGATATGGCCCCAAAACAATAATATATAAATAACCTGTTATCCCAGTGCCAAGACCTCAATAAATCTGGTCTTGATCATGTTGCATGCCTGTGGACGTTCACTAGGGCAGCCCAAAGTTTCTGAGTCAGCCCCTGTCAGTGTCTCATAGAAGATCTTGGCTGGGGCCAAAGAGATCAAGCGGGTAGGATGTTTGCCTTGCTGAGGCTAGGCTGGGTTTGATCCCAGGCAAGCCAATGGGTCCCCAAGCAGAGCCAGGAGTAACCTCTGATCACCACTGGGTATGACCACTCACCGCCCCCTCCCATCTCCCCCCCAAAAAAATAAGAACTTGACTCTAAGTCTGTAGTTAAAATCCATATTGGCTGGGCTGGAGCAATAGCACAGCAGGTAGGGCGTTTGCCTTGCATGCAGCCGACCTGGGTTCGATTCCCAGCATCCCATATGGTCCCCTGAGCACTGTCAGGGGTAATTCCCGAGTGCATGAGCCAGGAGTAACTCCTGTGCATCGCTAGGTGTGACCCAAAAAGCAAAAAAAAAAAAAAATCCATATTGGACAGGCAGGGACCTCAAAAAAAGTTATAACCTTTTTGCAGCTCCTATTCTGAGATACTTTTTTGCCACTGTCAGTCAAAAGAATTAAAAATTGAGTGAAGGGCAGAAAGATAATTGAGAGGTTAAAAGAGTCTGCCTTAGATGTGGCTGACCCCAGTCCAGCGGCTGGCAGTGCATGTGGTTCCCTGAGCGCCGCCAGAAGTGATCCCTAAACACAGAGGCAGAAGGAAGTCGCAAGCACTGCTGGGTGCTGCCCAAAGCCAAAACAAAGAGTTCTTTCAATTGAGTCTTTTTATTCCCAAGATTTTTTTTATTTACAAAGCCAGTAAGAACAGAGTTTCACACCTGAATGCTCCAGCCCCCCACCTAGTGTCAACACCCCTCCATCAGTGAGTCCCTCTCACCCCCCAAAACTGAGTGTTCTATGGCACTTGACAGGCACAATTCATCTGCAGGCCTGCTGCTGGTATCAGCTACTGACAAGCTGTCACCTGTCAGATAAAAGCAGTTCGAGTCTTCTCCGAATAAAGTGGGAGAGCTCTTAAAACCCTGTGGAAGTGGATTGTGACTCTGTGAAAGTGGGCTCTGAGGACACGAGCCTGGGTTCTAGTGCGGCTTCCCCACCCCTCCTAGCCTCCAAGCCTCCAAAATAAAACAAAAAGCCTGGAGGAGTGGGCTGGAGCAAGTACAGCAGGTAGGGCATTTGCCTTACATGTAGTCCATCCAGGTTCGATCCCCAACACCACACATGGACTCCCGAGCAATACCAGGAGTGATCCCTGAGCACAGAGGCAGGAATAAGCCCTGAGCACTTCTAGGTGTGGTCCCCATCTCCACTCATCCCCACCAAAAAAAACTGGGAGAGCACTGTCCAATGACATTGATGTGCTACTGAAGTATTAAGATTTGGTCATTCAAAGACAAACAAAAACTGTTTCCAACCCTAGAGGACACAAAAGAACAGCGCCCTTTAAGTCCAGTACTGGGAGCCAGTCATCGGGTCCTGGTGTATTCGTCAGCCAGTGAAAGGATTGGGGGCCACAGTATGAAGGTCTTGAATTATTTCATGTAGCTCCCACAAATCCTGCACATAATACCCCATATCATCAATGTGTGGCTAATTTTATTTATTTATTTATTTATTTATTTATTTATTTGGACTGGAGCGATAGCACAGCGGATAGGGCATTTGCCTTGCACGCAGCCGACCCAGGTTCAATTCCTCCGTCGCTCTGGAGAGGCCGGCAAGCCACTGATAGTATCTCGCCCACACAGCAGGGCCTGGCAAGCTACCTGTGGCGTATTCGATATGCCAAAAACAGTAACAAGTCTCACAATGAAGATGTTACTGGTGCCCGCTCGAGCAAATCAATGAACAAGGGGGCAACAGTGCTACGACAGTGCTACAGTGCTATTTATTTATTTATTCATTTATTTATTTATTTATTTTTGGTTTGGGAGCAAATGGTGCTCAGGGGTTTCTCTTGGCACTTAGGAATCATGCCTGACAGTGTTCCAGAGACCACATGGAACATGCGGGATAGCTGCACACGAAGCAAGCTCCTTACTGACTACACTATCACTCCAGCTCCCAGTGCAACTGTGTGTGGTTTTGTTTTGGGTTTGTTTTTTTTTTGTTTTTTTTTTTTTTGCTTTTTGGGTCACACCTGGCGATGCACAGGGGTTACTCCTGGCTCTACACTCAGTGGGACCATATGGGATGCTGGGAATCGAACCCAGGTCGGCCGCGTGCAAGGCAAACGCCCTACCCGCTGTGCTATCGTTCCAGTCCCCTCTGTGTGTGTTTTTAACAAGGAGTATTGGGGTGTTAGATTAAGGACTGAGTGGACTTATCAACCTATACTTGTTGAACTTCTCAAACAGGCTGAGTACCACTGTACTGGCCCAGCTCTATCCCCTCCCCAGAGCTGGGTGGGTCAAACCCTGGACCTCATACAAGCAAGGCATGTGCTCTACTGCTGAGCACAGCTCCTGCCCCGAACGCCTTGGGGGTTTCTTTCAAATAAACAAAGATGGTTTCTGGTTAAGTATATGTTGTTCTTTTTAGAGGATTTTAATTGGCTTAGCCTTATTTGCCCTTCCTTGAGAGAGGTCCACCAAAAATCCTAGGCCCTCAGCCGTACTTCCTTGAGACTCCAGGAAAAAGCAGTTCTGGCTCAGATCTGCAGGTCTGTGTTCCAAAAGCCTTAGTTTGTAGCCTTAAGGCTAGTTCTGGTGCAACTTGGACTTCTCATCATCCTGTGGTGAAAATGACTTGTGCTTTTAATTTGCAAAGTAGAGCTCAGCCAAGGAGAGGGGGTTGGGCACTCCGCTTATTCAAGAAGCTGCTTTAGTGTTACATCACCTTGATGCCTCTCTGAAGCTGTGGAAATGGTTATACATCTGGTTAAACATCTCCAGTCACTCTAGGAACTGTTTCTAATTTAATGGGTTCCATTTATTTGTTTTGGGTTTGGAGACCGCACTCAACTGTACTCAGGGTCTATGCTAAGGCATCACTCCTGGAGCAGGCTCAGGACATATGTGGTGCCCGGGGTCAAACCCAGGTCAGCTACATGCAAGGCAAGTGCCTACCCCACTGTTCTCCCTTCAGCCCCCACCTTAACATTTAGACAGAGTAGATGTCACCCGCCTAGATGAGAAAGTTTATCAGTCCACTGTCAGTTGAACCTGGGCTCCCATGGGAATACAGATGGGTACCTCAGACCCATCAGCACCCCTGGGCCCTCCTCTCATCCTCAGACCATTCATCTCTCCACCATCTGGGAGACTTTTCTTTGGGGTCTTCCTGTTTCAGTCTCTGTGGACATTCCTTTTCCCAATATTCTTGAAATGTGCAAATTGGTTTCTCCTGAGAGAGGACTTAACTCTCCAGACAAAGCCCCTTTCCCAGACTCTCCCTTTCTCCTGAAACCAGAAAATTCCACCTTGAGCTTCATAGCTTCTTATGTGGGCCACAAACACCTGTTATTATAAACCTTAAATACTGGGGCAAAGAGCCAAGAAAAGGGCTTAGTTGTTTGACTTACATGGTGCAACCCTACTTTGATTTCTGGCACCACATAGAGTCCTACCGCACTGCCAGGAATAACACCTGAACAGAGCCAGAAGAAATCCCTGAGTGCAACTGGGTATGGTCCAAACCTCCACCACCACCCCCTAAAAAAAAGAATAAATCTTAAAAGTCACATCCACAAGTTGGTAACAATTCACTCTTAGGGCACTAATGTTTGGAGTTTCTTTCAAAAATCCAGGGCACTTTGTCCTCTGCAGGTCAAATCAGCCATGTGAAAATTTCTTGGGCTTCAAGGTCAGAGTCAAGGCAGTGCCATCTGTCCCATAGATTCCTTCCAGGAACCCAGAGATCCTCATTAGGCTTTTTTGATAGTTTTGTTTGTACATTTTTGTTTTTTGTAAGAGCCAACTAGCTCAGTCAGTAGATCATAAAACTCCTATTTTTGTTTTTCTTTTTGTTCATAGTGTGTGTGTGTGTGTGTGTGTGTGTGTGTGTGTGTGTGTGTGTGTTGAAGGGTTGAAGGGGGAGGGAAAGTCACAACCGGAAGTGCTCAGTGGCTACTCTTGGTTTGATGCTTGGAGGCAGTTCCTGGCTATGCTCAGGGACCATGTGGTGCCAGAGTGACCTTCTGCATGAAAGCTCAGTCTCTCAAGCTCTCTCTCTCCAGCCCCTTTGCCCTATCTCTTGAGTTTTAATGGCATCCTTTTATTTGGAGGCCCTACTTCTTACACCACGCAGGAAACACTTTTCATAGTGTTCCAAGCAGACCTTTCCTCCCGCTTCGTTTATATTCCACCTGCTTCATTTCTACTTCTGCAGTAGGAACAGCTTCCTGAACCACTGAGGCGTGATCGGGATGCTCCAGGTGAAGTCTCTGAGCTCCCTCCCCCGTTAGTCTGTCACCTTCCTTTTCAAACCCTCACCAGTCAACAGCGCGCTCATTAGCATATCAATACCCGCCCTAGAGGGCTCCGTACACGGAAAAGATTGAGGGGGGATCTTGCTGACATTCAGGTAACATCCTGTCCGTAGGAAGGGCTGTTATTTTTCCAGGTAAACAAATCACAGAAGGAATTGTACATCCTCCCGTTGACGCCATTGCCGGCCCCTGGGCTTTCACTACTATGAGATGCTGGTGTCATGGAAATGGCCCTGCTTGGGGGGGCCCTGGTTTGATTGCTTCCCTGGTGAGTATAAGAGGGCGAAATACACCACATTTTGTGCTGCCTTTCCTGCCTTTCCCATAAGAATGAGGAAAATCAGGACCCAACATGGGAGTAGCAGCAGGTGCTACAGCTGTTTGTGCCGGAGTCCCTGGTGTGGGGGATGGCATTTCATCCTCGTCATTCTCAGACTATCAAGTAAAATGAGGTTTCTTTATTAGGCTTCTGAACCATCAGACGATCTAGTTTGTCTTTCTTTGAATATAGTAATTTAGTAATTAGTAATGTAGTAATTTAATATAGTAATTTCATTACCCTTTCTCTTTTGCAAAAATGGATCAAAATAGTATAAAAATTAAGTGAACTATTTAGATGGCATTTTTCCCCCTTGACTAGAATCTATTAGGGCCAAGCTGTAAATGAAAACAGAAGCTGATCTTATATATATATATATATATATATATGCTATCCCAGAACAGATAATGAATAAAACCTATAAAACCTGCTTAGATCTTTGTAGAGAGAAATTTTTTTATTACAAAAGTTACAAAGGAAATACAAGAAAAGCAAGCTTTATGGTCATACTTTATAAAAGTAAATATAAATTTATAAACATATAAATTTAATAAATACAAATTTATGGAAAATAAATATACACTCTAAGTAAAATTTTAACTAAATAAAACCAACGGTAAATGTGTAGGTATAGGATAATCAAATCTGGTTTATCCTAGGAATGCAATAAAGCTCTCAGTATATTTTTGCATTTAAGGAGAAAATATCTGCGGAAATAATCAGTGCTGGAAACTCTTAAAAATTTTTTTATTGAATTGTAAGAGATATTCCCTTACAAAGCTGTTCATGATTAGGTTTCAGTCATACAGTGTTCCAACACCCCTCCACCAGTGTACATTACCCAGCACCAAGGTCACCAGTTGAAAAAATGTTTTAACTTTCAACATTCTTTACTAATTTAAAAACTTGTAGAAAACAAGAAATCAAAAGAAAACTTAATTTATTAATAAAGTTGTATATGAAAGCCAACAGCAGATTTCAGGTCTGGAAAGATGAAATAGATTTAATTTTCCTATTCTTCACACCACTACGTCCAATTATAAGACCTCAACATTTTATAGATATAATCCCAACATGAGATGCAGGCAGTAGGGATTAGAAGGCACAGCATCTGGGACACTAGAACCTGAACAGCAACAGTGGTGAACTTCCTAGACCATGTCTTTGCCTCCTAATCTCTAATCTGGAACTGAGAAGATTGGTGAACTAAAAAAATTTAAAAGGCCAACTGGCACAAACTGAAAAAGTCCTAACAGAAGTATAATGTCACGAGCCAAAAGCCAGAACAGAGACAGCCTAACGAGACAGAAAACTCTGAGAAAACCATTGCTCTATACCAGACACATACCACATATATGACTGTGATCTTATTTATTCCTACTCCAGAAAGACCAAATGGATGTTTAGAC